>NW_026125444.1:4100000-4130000 GCF_943737965.1 Phodopus roborovskii
TTCCATGTTTGGTATGTCACTGTAGGTTTTAGAGCTGCCAATAGAATAAGTGCAAGGTGAGAGAGAAAGAGAAATCTCCACAGATATGCGGACTGTTTACTTTCCTTCACTCTAAAGAGCTTGACTGATAACATCAGTATTTACTGGAACACCCACTGAGATATGCCCATCAGACTTTGTCTTGCCTCTTTGTCAGAAAGTGTCCACGGGCTCCTTTCTCATCTCTGCCACACATCTAAATACTAGTCAGTCTTTTGAATGTTTGTTCACATCAACTTTTATAGCTAGTAGAAAATATGTTGGTCAATTTAACACTAAGCAGCAAGGCTATGCCAATCCCTCTAGCATTATCCATAGGTGTGTGTGAACCCAGAACTTTTTATGTCTGATACTACTTTTTTTCTGAATATTGATGAATAGTGTAGTAGCAAGATTTTTTACATGCACTTAAGGAATCACTCTTCTTTTGTGTCAGTGAATTTCTAGGTAGCTCCTGTAGACAAAATACATAATTCTATAGTAACTGAACAGTCACAAGGATAATACAGAAAATATGCCACTTAAAATTAATCTAGAAATGGAGACATTTTGAAAATTATATATATATATTTCACATAAGGATACTAAGCAGTCCAAATATATGATAGTCACAGTTATTTTGGTTGCTTAGTTTGGTTGGTTGGTTTACTTTGCGTGTGTGTGTGTGTGTGTGTGTGTGTGTGTGTGTGTATGTGTGTGTGTGTGTACATACATACATACATACATATATACATACATATATATGGATTTAAGTGATAGTATCAGCTTTCATTAGATACTAGAAATCTTTCACACATGTTTTCTTACCTCTGTTATGAACTTTGTGATGTGTTTTATTATATATTTAGGTAAATAAAAAGTTCAATTAGTTGTGTGCTAGTTTACTTATCTTTCTAATATGTTTCTATCTGTTTTAGATGGTAGTTTTTCAGAGAGGGCCAGAGTCTGATTAAAATGTGAACGCATCATGTACATGTGAGTTATGCTTGTATAACTTCAGCATGGCCTTGGTCTGGCAGATACACTTGTGTCATAGATCTATAAGGTACTGACAAATCATCAGAGGCTTAAAAATAAGATTAAATTTGTCTGCATAGTGAGAGGACTAACTAATAAGCTTTGGAATTGTAGAGACAGAAGAAAGTGAACTTTGGCCAAATAATAAGTCAGTCACAATAGCAAGGAACTACCAAGCCCTATGCTATGTAGCAGCTGGAACCTGTGAGCTTTGGAACACTGTGTCAGACCTCTGTTTGTAGAATTGCCCTAGACGGTTCACTTGTGAGTGTTACACACACAGAGCACTTTTACTTGAAAACATAGACATGTGAGTGAAAGGAGATAACTGATTACTGAACAGTAACAAGGGCTTTCCAGGAAAAAAGACAATCAGCGTTTCGATAAATGGTCACCTTCATGGGAAGTGCATACTTATACAAAAATAGCTGTGAGTAGACATGAGTGTTCCATACCAATATTCCCCTCTTCTTCTTCCCTGTCTTTCTGTTGTCTTCCATCTAATCTATCTATACTGGCACTCCTGAAATGAAACTTTACCATGTCTTTCACTGCCCCTGAGTTGCTAATTTCCCTACTTCAAGAAGAGACTATAAGGTTAATGAGTATGACACATTTTTTTGTAGCTTGACTCTTTCCAATATGTGTGTGTGTGTTTCATTCTATTTCTTTATTAAAAAGAATAAGTAAAGCCAGGTAGTGGTGGCACATGACTTTAATCCCAGGACCCGGAGGCAGAGACAGTCTGAAATCTGTAAGTTTAAGGCCAGCCTGGTCTACAAAGCGAGTTCCAGGAGAAGCTGTAAAGCTTCAAAGAGAAATCCTGTGTTGGAAACCAAAAAAAAAAAAAAAAAAAGAAAGAAAAAAAAACCCAAAAATGAACAAGTAACTAAATTGACAGGTTTTTTTGTTTTTTTTTTTTGTTTTTGTTGTTGTTGTTGTTTGTTTGTTTTTAACCTTTTAAATAGCCAAGCACTCAGAAACACAGTGCAATTAGTTACGCTTGTTTATAAAGACAGGTAGACTGGTTCTGGTTAAAGTTTGGAGCACCAGATCATCCTTTCTTGGCCTCCAAATGGATGACTTTACAACACTCATTCAGGCTGCTACTTAACTATGATGAAATGATCCACATGTATGCCCACATAGATTTTCAATTCAGAAATAGTTTTAAAAGTCAATAATTACTTTCCCCCCTTTTTTTCTCTCATTGTATAAAATTAAATCAAATGCTTCTGTATTTCCATACTATAGTGGAAAAAATTGGGAGATATGGCTATCTTTTTAGTGTTACAAACATATTTTTGCTCGTTTTGTTTGAGGTAGAGGAAATTCAATCTGGAATTCTTTTCTTTCCCTTTATTTCCACTTATGACCAGTTTTTCATTAAATATTTCTCATTTTTTTAAATTTTCAAGTGTTAGAAATGTTTGAACCACATTAAAAATTACCATTAGAGTACCTTGTGAACTGTGCCTATCAATCGTCTCTATTTTTCCAAGACACAGTGTCCCATAAATATGTTCTAAAGCAGTTCTTTATATAAATACTAGGTTTTCTTTACAGTAAAAGTAGATTGTTGTTGTTGCTGCTCGTTTGTCAACATTTTCTCAAAGGTCGCAGGATTGGCCAGTTGACGCGTTGTTTGATGGCGTGCTGATTGGGGCAGAGCAAGGACTTGATATTGGCGAAGACACTGTCACTGCACTGAGCATGCACCTCTGAGGCCCCTCTGTTGTCCTCCTGCTCCTGTCTCTCCAGAAATGCCTTATTTCTCCGGAACATTCTCCCCAATGCCGTTCCTTATAATCTATTTTCTTCCCTTCTTTCCCTGGCTCTTTTCCTCTGTCTTCTATATTCCCCCTTACCACCTTCATCCTCTGAAAATTTTAAAAGGAAGGAAGTGAGGAGAAAGTTCACACAAAAGGTTCTCTAATATCCACTTGTGAGTGAGTACATACACCTCTGAATAATACCCCATTGTGTGAATGTACCACATTTTTCTTCATTCATTCTTGGGGTAAGGGGCATCTAGGTTGTTCCCCAAGAGTGGTATTGCTGGGTCCTGGGGCAGAGAAGATCCACAAATGTACTGGCCTGAACTCCTGGAGTCCAGGCAGAGAGAAGGATAAGGGATTATATGAGCAAAGTGGTCAAGGTCTTGATGGGGAAACCCACAAAGACAGCTGACCCAAGAGCTGACTCTGGACTGACAGTTGGGAAACCTGCCTAGGACCCAAAGAGGCCCTCTGAATGTGGGTGACAATTATGTGGCTTGAACAGCCTGTGAGACCACTGTCAGTGGGACCAGGATCTATCCCTAGTGCATGAACTGAATTTTGGAGCCCGTTCTCTATGAAGGGATACCTTGCTCAGCCTAGATACAGGGGAGTAGGGCTTGGTCCTTTCTCAACTTGACAGCCCAGACTTTGTTGACTCCTCATGGGAGGCTTTACCCTTACTAAGGAGTAGATGGGCAGTTCAGTGGAGCGAAAGTGGAGGGAGTGAGAGGAGGGGAAGGAAGAGTAACTGTGGTTGGTAGGTAAAATGAGAAAAAGACTTTTAAATGCATACAAAATTGCAAAAATGTGTTTGTTTTGTTATAAGTGTAATGGAATGAGGAATCGTTTAGTAACCTTTAGATTTTTGTACTTTCTAGTATAACTTTAGCTTCTTGTAATAAAAAAAAATATCATTTAAAGAAGAAACTAGACTGTTAGTTTTATTATTCTGTCTTTTAGTGAACTAGTCTCCTCAGATATTTTCATCTATATTCATACATATCTAGAAAAACTCGTATGTCATTTACTACATGCTCTTATATAGTCATATCTATTGCTGTGTGGATTTTGTATCCTTTTAATTTACACCTATTTAGTGTGTGTGGGGGGGCAACACATGTAGAGGTCAGAGGACAACTTGTGGGAGTTTTTTCCCATTATTTGGGTTCTGCACAAACTCTAGTAGTTGGTCTTGGAAACTAGCAACTTTATGTACTCAGCAATTTTACTCAGTATATGTATTTTTAAGTAGTATAAATATGTGTAGAATTTTGAATGGTGATTATATTAAATAAGTATATTCTATATGTATGCTTTGTAGAACTATAAATATCAGTTATTTGTATGCATATTTTAATTGTTTAACTTTTTATTTTATAATGGTATGCTTAAAATATTTCAAAAAGCTTTCAGTTACAGCAATGAGACACTGAAGAGGTGCTCAGTGAGTGATGAGCTTCTGAGAATATGGCTATGAAATTATTTATTTTCTACTGTATTATCCAGAGGTCCAGCTCCTTTGCGCAAGTACATTTGAAACACCAAACTTGAAGTGGGAACCTAGTGAAATCTGCCGCCTCTTGAAAACTGTTTTCAAAATAATGCCAAGTTATACAACGGAAAATGCATACTATTTTGGTCATTGGTGCTAATGAACTTTAAGAAAACAATGTGCAAAGCTCAGCAAGCACTGGATTATGACAGGCCTTTCTCTCTCTCTCTCCATGAAGGTGCCCGTGTCAGTGGCCATGATGACGCCCCAGGTGATCACCCCTCAGCAGATGCAGCAGATTCTTCAGCAGCAGGTCCTGTCTCCTCAGCAGCTCCAAGCCCTCCTCCAGCAACAGCAGGCAGTGATGTTGCAGCAGGTAATGTATGTTACCTGCTCTGGCCGTGTTCTCCAGGGTCCACACTCTGCTGGCAGTGCAGGAGGGCTTATTAATAGTGTGGCCTCCACTTGCAGAAGCATCTTAGCAGTGTGTTAGAACAGACGTGTCACACGAATTGCAGAGCTATAGAAGAACATTTAAGTCACTCATTCCCTTTGAATGTATTCAGGTAGAGAACTAGAGCAGAGAGAGGATGAAGTTGAAGAAAGAAGAAAGAGCATTTGATTATTCAGGTTGTTAGGCAGGTTTACAATTTGCCAAGAAGTATACCGAAAGGCCATGGAATTGTTGTTTTTTTTTAAATCCCCAAGACTGTAGTCCCCCCTCAAGTTTCAATGAAGAGGAAAAAGGCCACTTTGCAGAGAGCACATGCCAAAAGCAGCCCCCCAAGCTTTCTTTTCCAAGGTATAATCATCACTTAGGAAAAGAGGAATCTGCTTATTAGAATAAAATTAGACAGATAAAGAGCAAGGTCTTGATGTCTTTGTGAAAATACAATGAACCTACTGTGCAGCTTATTGAAGGCTTGACTATCTATTAATGGATTCAGAATGCTATACTTGATTTCCATGATGAAAATAATGTGTTGTGCCAGAGGTCTTAGTTACTTTGCTATCACTTCTGATTGTGCCTACAAGTTACAAAGATTTCTAGCATGACATTGTGTTAAACCTCTGATAGATTAAACCGTTTCCTACTTTGGTGGCATTTATGCTTGATCCTTCTAAGGAGAGGAGCACAGCCTGTTCTTAGGTGGTCATAGGACTTCAGATGTAGTCATTTAGAGTATTCGTTTGGTTCTGGCCTTTAGAATACAGATTTTCTATACCCTTTTGTTTAGGATTGTTTGGATTCTGGATTGGAAATTTTCAGAGCTGCCTTGGGAAAAAAAGTATGTAGAGCTGTCTCTTTAAATCCAATGCAATTTGGGGGGGTTGGGGTGGGGTGAATCTTAATGGCTACTCTACCATGTGTCAGGCTAGAAGAGTTTAGGACATTTATAATACATGCAACTTTTGCCTTTATTTATTAAAGTCAAAATGGTTTATTCAGCAACAACTACAAGAGTTTTACAAGAAACAGCAAGAGCAGTTACATCTTCAGCTTTTGCAGCAGCAGCAGCAGCAGCAACAGCAGCAGCAGCAGCAGCAACAGCAACAACAGCAGCAACAGCAGCAGCAACAGCAGCAGCAGCAGCAACAGCAGCAGCAGCATCCTGGAAAGCAAGCGAAAGAGGTAGGATCTAGTCATCTCATTGATATCTAAGAGCACAGGGTTGAGGAGGTGCTTCGAGAGGCGAGGACCGTCTCAGATCTTCCTATAACAAGGCTCTTGCTGTCAAAGATGCAGTCTATTTTTACTGAGCTTAATAACAGTGACATGAGACTCTCGCGCTCTCCTTTTTTGTAGCATGGGACTTGAGAGTCACAATCCATTGCTGGCTGTCTTCTAATGTTCACTAATGAATCACAGTGTACAAAGAGCAAGCTGTGTGGTAGACAAAGTACTGATTATCTTGTATTCACTGAGCATCCAAGTTGGTCAGGGAACCTTATTTTTCTCAGTAGTACAGCTCAGAAAACATGCATGCAAATTTAGCCCATTGTTGGGGGCAGGGAGACCAAGAGAAAAACTGGTTGAGCACAGATTTCAAAGTCACAGGCCCCTGATTAATGAACTGCTAGGGTAGGTTTGGAGTGGCGAGTAGAAAGTTACCGTTTGATATGCTCATAAATCAAACTGACAAGCTGGCTTCTCAGGCCTAGCTTGCACTTGTCAGCAAACTGCATCAAATATAAACATAATACAAACAAAACATGTTGAAGTAGTTAAATTGATCAGCAGGTATCAGGGCTGTTGTCTTCAAGCTGCCCATTATGCAAACGTACAGGAAACAGTTTTGACCTCCTGAGGTTTTGTTTCTGTTTGGATTTGTGAATAGGATTTCAGACAGCCATCAACTACAGAATAGAAATTGCTCCCTTATTTCTCAGAGGCTTTGGGCAATCCACACGACTTGCTCCATTATGCAGTCTGTTTTCCAGTGAGCGCATCAGAAGTTTCTCTTTTCCCCAAACTAAAAAGGAAAGGTCTTGCACACAGCTTGTCTTCCTCTGAAGTGTGACTGCCATCTCCTACCCTCCCGAGTCCAAAGAACTCTCTGGTTTGTCTTGTAATGGCTCACAAAACTGGAAGTTAGACTTTTCTTTATAATAAGGGCTCCTCTTTTTTATTTATTTATTTATCTATGTATCTATGTATTTATTTATTTATTTGCCTTGCACATAATTCCTCCTTTATATATTTAAAAAAGGGAAATGGAGAGAGCTGACATGTTTGTCCTGTAGCTCCATCCAAATTTACTAATAGATCACTAGAGACCCCATCTGTGGACCTCCACATACAAACGTAGTCAGGGAAAATTGTGAGTGTTGTGAGAGTTGATCATTTCCCTAAAGTCATTTCTTTTGTCTAAGTAAACTTCTAATCATCTGTGATGAACTGGTTTCTAAATATCTGAACCTTTTTACATTCTGCCTCTAAACTTGCTCAGGTCCATTAGTGCAAGCTCCTTGGTTTCCTTGATGCTCTTTACCTTCCAAGAAGCACATAGCTGAATACCTAGAAGCTCTTTACATTCGGCTTCTGGACTTTGACCCTGGGATGATCAAGATCACAACTGAGCAAGGAAAGGAGCAAGCCTTTCTGTGAATGAGAGCAGTTTGTGTGTGCCTTGTTCTCTGCTGTTGACAGGATCCGGTTTTCTCATACCCACAGCAGCAGCAACAGCAGCAACAGCAGCAGCAGCAGCAGCAACAGCAGCAGCAGTTGGCCGCCCAGCAGCTTGTCTTCCAGCAGCAGCTTCTCCAAATGCAGCAACTGCAGCAGCAGCAACATCTGCTCAGCCTTCAGCGCCAGGGCCTCATCTCCATCCCACCAGGCCAAGCAGCCCTTCCTGTCCAGTCGCTGCCTCAAGGTATTGAGGACATGCTGCCAATAGCTGCCTTTCTGATCTTGTGCTTTCTACCAGTTCAGGGTCTTGTAGATATGCCTTATACCCTGAGGTATTTTGGTTTATGTCCTTCAAGTTGATAAGTGAAGCATGACTGCTAGGATGGTCAAGAATAATGCATAAGGAAATACAATTCAAGCAATGTTGAATACACAGGAAGACCTGCATGGAAATGGATGGTTTTGAAAGGGTGGCATTACTCCATTTACCATGAGCTAATAATGAGTTTTGGTAGACAGCTGATGAAAACACAGGTTCCTAACCTTGGTACTGAAATCACAAATAGACAAGCCTATGTGTCTATAGAGCAATTGCAAGCTCTGTGGTGTGGGAAGGACAGTTTATGTCATGGGATTGCAGTAATAGCCTTCCCCCAAATTCCCTGTACAGAAAATGTAATCTAGAGTTTTACATGCTGTTGACCACATTCTAATCTTGTTTTCTTTATAAGCAACAACTGAGTGTACTCTAATGTAGTTATATATGTATATTATTCTCAACCTTGGGGAAAGAAGTTTAAGGAAGAAAGATGGCTAAAACTCCCAATTAAGATAAAAGTCAAGTGTCTTTATCTTGTTCTAATCTGCATTTGGATTTTGTTGTGGCAAAGTTCATTTATGCAAGTGAACTGTAATTCAAGTTCGCTGTATCTGTCAGAGAGGAGTTTATCTTCTACTAGTGTTTGCCACACATTTTACTGTCTCTGGAAAATACACCCAAGAAAAGCAAGAACAATTTAATATGAAGATAGAAAAGTGAAATCCAGTAGTTACATTACATATGACCACTATTTGATGGCCAATAAAACTAAAAATATTATAATGCACATTTTCTTTTATTCATCAAATTACTATTCCTTTGTTGTAGGTGATAGGTTGATTGATTGACAGGTATATAGATAGACAGATATTTATAAATCTAACATGACGGTGTCTACAGGGCCTATATTGTGAGGGACAACTATGATATAGTACTACAATGCTGGAAACCTAAAATCAGAGTAAAAAAAGTAAAGAAGCAGTTGTTGTATAGTATAAGCCCCAAGTCCCCAAGTCATCTCTCTTAGCTGCTCTTTACAACAACAGGTAAAATAATTTTAATACTTTCATTATCAGTTTTTCAGCTCACCTTGTACTGAGCTTTTGGTTTGTTGATTGATCGGCCATGCATAATAATCACATGAAAACCAAATGGGATTTCTGTACAATGATGGATGATGTTCTCATTATGTCTTCAAAAATATGGCATAATTTATTTATCTCCTTGATTTAATGCAACTTCCTCTGGCTACATTAAATTATAACTTCTGAAAGTGTAATAAAATGTGTATAAATATCAGAAATAACTTTATAATTTTGACAGAATAGATTTGTACAACTTTTACTCTAAAGTTATATATTTAATCATTTTAACATGAACTCCTAAATTTTAAGCATTTAAATCATAAAGAGTATTATAATACTGGCTATTAATATATAATAGGTACTAAATTAACATCTCTAAATATGTACATAGTTTGTATGCAGAGGGAGTGACAGCAGGTAACTGAGATCAAATAAAAATAATGAACTTATGAATCGATCTCAAGTATACTAATTATAAAGTTATTTAACATATGAGCAATATGTATCTAACTGAATAATTTCATTTAGCAGTGTTGTATAACGAACTGATGTCATGGCCACTTATTAGCAAGAAGAAATTGTTGAGGTACTCCCATTTTGACAGGATTTTAACATCAGATAAAATTTGCTTTCAGAACACAATATATTCATAGGGTGACTTTAACTTTATTCAAAAATTCATTTTTCTTACTTCTAGTATCTTTAAGTTAACTGTATTTTAAAAAACATTAAATAGAGAAAGAAATAATAAATTTTAAATTGTTCACCATCGGGAGTGGTATGATGAAATTTCACACCAAATTCTTTTACCCTACTGGGCTGTCAACCTCACCTTTGTCAAGCATATCTAGAGAGTGTCCACATCTATGCTATTCATCCTTCATTCACTTACCCCTCCTGAGTATCAGATGTGTTGCTGTGAGATCTTAGCACTTGCACTTTTACACTCTTATTTTAATCATTAATGACCCTAACACATAAGAGAAGTGATGCTGATGATTCAGATATGTCAAGGGGGAAGCTGTGAGTTGTCTCTGATCAGTAAGAAAGCTGAAACTTGTCCTGATAAGTTGTAAAAATCATATTGTAAAGTTGCCAGAATTACTATGAAAACAAATATTCTGTCTATGAAACTCTGATAGGTAACTTTCCTATTACAAAACTTGCCACAATAATGCATGCTAAGTGTTTAGTTAAGGTGAGAAATGCATCACATCATGTTTCAGGTTTCAGTGCTAGCCACAGTTTCAAACATGCACTGGGAGTCTTGAAATGTATTAATACTGC
The DNA here is from genome assembly GCF_943737965.1 of Phodopus roborovskii. Lineage (NCBI taxonomy): Eukaryota > Metazoa > Chordata > Mammalia > Rodentia > Cricetidae > Phodopus > Phodopus roborovskii. The sequence goes on from NW_026125444.1 coordinate 4,110,151, forward strand.
ATATAGACAGAAAGGTATGGTGAAAGTTTTATTTCATTTCACTTGAAAATCTCTGTGAGTTCCAGGCCAGCCTGGTCTATAGAGCAAGTTCCAGGACAAGCTCCAAAACAATGCAAAGAAACCCTGTCTCAAAACCATCCTGAAGAAAAAAAAAAAGTAATAATGGCATTATGCTGAGATAGCAAGGTGCTCAAGACAAGATAGTAATTAACTCAATATTCAACTAAAATCAGATATTTGTCCTGTATACTTCACAACTCCTAGTATTCTACATCTTTTGCTTAATACACATCTATGTGATTTTCATGATCAAATGTAACCAAAGTTTAAATATACCAGCAATAGAAAAGGTATAAACAATATACACCATGCAGAATTATTATTCAAATACAAAAAGGATTTTTATTTGGAGATTAATATGCCAAAATTATTTCAATTACTTAAAGTTTAAATGTCCTTGTACTTGTTCCAGAGAAAACTTTGTCTTAATAGCCCAAACCTTTAATTCAAACACACATGAAGCAGACACAAGTTGATCTCTGCGAGTTCGAAGTCAGTCTAGAACAGTGAATTCTAGACCAGCACAACATTGAGTCTATTTCCAGAAATAAGAAGAAAAGAAGAGAAAAACAGCCTGGTGCATGCCTTTAATCCCAGCACTCAGGATGCTGAGGCAGGTAGATCTCTCTGAGTTCCAGATCAGCCTGGTTCTGGTATCTAAGAGCTAGTTCCAAGAGAGCCTTCAAAGTCACAGAGAAACCCTGTCTGGTAAAACCAAAAAAAAAAAAAAAAAAAAAAAAAAAAAAAAAAAAGAGAGAGAGAGAGAAAGAGAGAAAGAAACATTGAAAATTGCTTGCAATTATTTATTAATTCATAGAAAATATCTTTTAAATAATTAAATGCATAGAATATTACTGGTTATATTTAATTTAGAAAGCATAAGTAAAACATTGATATTCAGTTATATAGTATTTGAATTGTTACAGAATTGGTTAAAGAACTAGCATGTGTTACATTAAGATAGATTTATCTGGTTGGTTAGTAGACTATGATGATAAACAAGATCAAGTGAGAACCCAGCCTAAAGTGGATTTAATTCCATTTAATTCATAAGTTTTATAAATATTTTACTTGGCAAGGTTTGAATCTTTACTGCAAAACTCAAAAACAATTTCAGACTTCAAAAATATATGGCCTATAAACATGAGTGGCAAAATTATAGATTATTACTCTCTTTCTTGCTCTGTAAACATACATACACAGAGAGAGAAAGATAGAGAGAGAGAGAGAGAGAGAGAGAGAGAGAGAGAGAGAGAGAGAGAGAGAGAGAGAGAGCCTGTTTGTTTCCAGTAGTAGAGGTCTTTGTCTTGGGTCTTGATCTTAGGTAAGTACTGATATTTTACCTTTGGAAATTTGACATTTGTACAAAGTGGATAATTGATATATCTCTGATCACACAAACATATGCAGGATGAGTATTACACTAGTAGGTGTCTTAAATATACATAACACTCTATTTTGTTTGACTGAATCTAAGCAAACACATAGATCTCTGAAAAATGCTTCAGACATTTGATCTGTCTTCTGGGGGAGGAGATTGAGAGGTCAGGACTGGTGGAGAATGGATTCTTCTAGTACAGACTCCTCAGGGCAACATGGTTATTATGACAATGTACTTAATGGCACTTTTTCAAAATATAAATGTTAAGATCAAAATGTAGACTTACACTGTGTTCTAATGTTTTTATGTGTTACTATGTATGTATATGTACATGCTATATGTATGTGCATGTGAGTGTGTGCAAGTATGAAGGCATATGTGTTTGTGCACATGTGTATTCATGCACACGAAGGTCAAATGACTATTTCTAGTCTATTAATCTCTCTTCCATATACATAATACATACATACATACATACATACATATTCGAGACAAAGTCTCACTAAGCATACAGTTCATTGATTCTGCTAGGTTTGCTGGTCAATGAGTTTCAGGGATCCATGTAATTCTATTCAGACTTCCCTGTGCTGGGGTTACAAATAAGCAATGCACCATCATGCCCTGTTCTCCCCTCTCTCTCTCTCTCTCTCTCTCTCTCTCTCTCTCTCTCTCTCTCTCTCTCTCTCTGTGTGTGTGTGTGTGTGTGTGTGTTTATGTGTGTGTGTGTGTGTGTGTGTGAGGGAGAGAGAGAGAGAGAGAGAGAGCTGGCATGCATGGATATGCTATATGCCTCTTAATGGAGGTGATTACAATCCTATGCACACTCATGGGGTGGACATCAAGTACTATCATCCTCTGGACTATTCCCTTGAGCAGTGATTTTAACTGAACCTGGAGGTATGCTAGAGGTGTGCTAGTGAACGGTAAGCTTTAGCCATCCTCCTGCCTCTTCTTCCCATAGTGATGTGTTATAAACATGTGTAACCACACTGGGCTTTTGATGTTGGTTCTGGAGGTTTAAACTCTGGTTCTCATGCTTGCACAGAAAGAATGTATACCTTATCCACTGAGCCATCGCCCCAGCCTATAACTTGGCTTAAATGGGGAACCAAAACCCAAGTCCTCCTGCTCATGTCATGCACTTTATCAAAGAAGCCATATACTCAGCCCTTAAAATTTAGTTAATATTTAAAAGTTAATTCCTGACCATAGAAGAACGACAGGTAACAGTCATTTCTTTTAATGTAAACAAGTATAAGTTATGATATTTGTGAGGGCAACAACTGAAAATCGTGTGTTCACTCCCTGGTTGTAAAATGCTTGAATTATCCAATCGTCCTTATCTCCTAGAACAATTCTTGGCACCCTGCATTTGCTCCATAATTTAAGAAAGAAGGGGCAACGGATTAACACTGACTTGTTTTTCCTGCTATATAACAAGCTGCTCACTCAATGATTCGTCTTTGTGTTGACTTAAATCTTGATAAACATTTCCCTTTTTTTTTTTTTTTTTTTTTTTTTTTTTTTTTTTTTGATGACTGGTGGTGAATAGGAACCAAGTTAAAGCCATCATTTAAAAGTAGATCATTTCCTGACATTCTGTTGTCATGGACTTTTAAAGTTATACAGTTAATAGAAGTTTCTAGAACTTACATGTGTCTTTGACATAGGTTCTAAGAAACTGAATAATCATCACTCAAGACAAAATTAGATTACTATTCTTTAATGTTCAAATCATCTGTTCCCAAGAATATGTTTGCCAGGATACTAATGTTCTAGCTGAATTGAAAAATATCTTGCAATTTAAGAAAGCAGACAGAACATAAGAACATTTAGACAGAGTTGTCAGGGAAGAAGTATTAAGGTGTAGTCATATGAACCAGGTACATTGTACCATGTCTACAGTCACTTAACTAAATTATGTCTTAATGTCCATAAATGGAGAGCCAGTGCCTCAACCCACCATTATTATTTCTAACCATTCTAAAATCTAGTAAATATGGCTTGAGGTACTTTGTATTAATTTTCTGTAGATGTTCTTAGAGCCATGAATGCATAGAACTGTATGAAATTATGGCATCTGTAATAGCTCACAAGGAAAGCTAAAGGAGGCATGCTTTAGCAGAAGAATGTTCTACAACAAGGAACTCAGTTTAGAATATCTGTGTTTTGGAACATAGGCTACATATAAGTGTAGGACTTAAAACTTAACCAAGTATAACTTAATACAATTGTAGAATAAGTTTATCATTTTTCTCAAATGTTTTGGGAAAACATTGAGATAAAAAAAAAAATGAGTTCGGTTTTCTTTGTTTCTTGACATTCCAGAATTATTTCACTTAGGTCACGAATGTCACATAACATATCTATAAAAAAGCAGGACTGGAGGACTGTGAAACAACAGAGTACTACTAGCTAACAGAACTTTATGTTACATTTGGAAAAGAAACCTTAAGACTTACAAACTCATAAAATATTGTCAACTGTACAAACTGACCAGCTAGTGATTTAATAATTATGCATTGTTTTGTGTCCATCAAGAAGAGTTTAAAGAATCATTAAATGGAAAATTTTGTCCCCAAAGCAAAATAATAGTTTCTCCTTTGAATTTAACCTAAGGGTGATTTGAATTCTGGAATCACTGTGAAACTTAAATCTGAATCCGTCTCCACAACTGTGGTTCACAGCTGTGATGTGTGGTTAGTGCATGGAATGTCTTTTTTAATAGTCTGAGAATATTGTAGTATGCCAGTGTAAAGGGTAACCACTGTGCCATTTCTCTCTAATAATTGAAAAAAACTATGTTTTGTCTATTTAATTCACAAGTGCTGCTTAAATGGTAAGGAGGTTAATCATAAAACTTTTGTAGGTGATACTAAGTGCTTAGCACTTGCCATCTTTTTATTACATGAAAATATCAGTAATTTCTATATAAATGACGAGTGCCATGAAAATCATTCAAATACTAATGAATACTATAAACTAAATATAAATAACAAATTAACTACTGTACTCTCTCAAAGTATAGTAAGTATGTACATATTCTGATTGTCAGTAGTGACTCAATGTACATTAGAAATCAGGAGTACCATCGGTAACTCTTTAGACAATGATCTTACAGGTAGCAATGCTTGTACATAAGATACTTTTTAAATCAACCAAACTTCAGTGTGGCCATCAACGGGTCTTCAAGAACCATATTACTCCATTGCAAACAAATACATCAACTGTCTTTACTGAGCACATAGCAGGTACTGTTTAAGGGGGTGGAACATGACAGTAAAGAAAAACCTGATCTTGTTTGTCAAACAAACTTCAGTAGAATGACAGGATGGTAATGAAATAGCATAAGCAAGAGGAAGATAGAGTGGGAGATACAGAAAAAAAAAGTGGCATACTTCCATGGACAGACCAGTCTTTGCATAATTTCAGAAGCTAAATTAATATCGTTGAGTAAAAGTAATCCAGTAGTAAGGAATGGTGGAAGACAAGGGATAGGAGGACGTTGGTTACTACTTTGGCCAAAGACTATCAGAAGGGTCATTTTCCAAGCCATCTAAGTGAAGGGAAAGAGAAAACCTTGAAGATATTCTCAATGAGAGTATTTGTGGCTCAGGGAATAGCCAGATCAGAGGACAGAACATGAATGAATGTTTGAAACATTGCAAAAAGCAGCAGATGTCGTCAGTGTAAAGAAATATGGAGAAGGTGACAGCTGGGGTCAGGCAAGAGGAAGTAGATGCAGTATTGATAGCCACAGTAAGGGTCAGGTTTTTGTTGAGTTGGTTGGTTGGTTTATTTCTTTGCTTATTTTCACTTTGTATGTAATCATTCAAAAAGATTCCTGCAGGCTTTGTCTGAGAATGGACATGACTTAATTTACATTGAAGAAGATCATTTGGGGCTTCTCTATGAAGAACACATTTGTATAATTCAAGTCCAATGAAAGTGAGAGAAGACCATGAAGATCTCGTGTCACTCTAGGCTATAGGCTGGAGATAGGACAGGGAAGCAGCAGTATGGCATCCAGCAGATATGTAGATGCTAAAAAGGAAGGAGCTTCCCATCTACTCTTAGGACATCTAACACATTAAGATAGGTCATAAAAAAGATAAGATCAAAAAAGTTTCATGATTCTGAGTTAATGATTCCTTTAAAACAACAATATATATATATGTTTCCTATGCAACAACAACAACAAAAAAGACATATATACCATTAGAAAACCACCTTAAAAAAACAGGAAAAAAATGAAGTTATTCCAAAATAGGTTTAGAAAGCTAGATTATCCTGTTGTTCCTATTATTTAAAAGTGTGCCTTAAAATATTAAGGATCCAGAATTACCAAAAAGATAACTTTGGATAAAATAACAATATCTCAACTTGTAATATGCAAAGCAGGTTAGTGTTACCACTGTGAAGTATGATTTGGCAAGAAGTTACAACTGGGCCAGTAAGAATTTTGGCTACTGGCTATTTACCTCTATCTCTTCATGCACACAGCTAAAGAAAAGAGTGCTCACTCTCATCCCTGGATCTCTAATATCTTACTCTACTCGCCATACATCCTTTGTCCTTTACTCCAGCTTCTGGTGTAGATATATGTTAATAGAGAATTGATTTGTTTTTCTATGAAACTCTACATGATATTAGAGGTAGAATCACACAGTATTATGGAGGACAATGTTTGAACTGAAGTGAGCCTTGTACTCACCTGTAAGTTATGAGTCCTGACATACAGTGAAGTTTATTGTATTCAGGAGTTTAAAACATTTGGCAAAAGCTTCAGAGTATATTATGTGTTCAATAAATGACAGTAATTGAAATTGTAGCTTCACTTCTTGCAATAAACATTTAGTTACTTAATATTTTCCTAATATAGTATTTTAATAGCAAACTTATTTAAGTCAGTCTGCCATAGATGTATTTATAATCTCTTTTATTGAAATTATTTTTCATATACTATATTCTAGTTATGGTTTCCTCTCTCTATTCCAACTCCCCCAAGTTTTTCTGTTTCCCACCATTCCCATCCAGATCCACAACCTTTCTGTCCTTGGTTAAAAAGCAAGTAAGCATCTAAGGATTAATAATAAAACAAACCAAAATAAAATAAGATAAAAAATGCAATGGTACAAAATGAACAAACAGAAGATAAAGAGCCAAAGAAAATCTACAAGAAATGCACATAGTTGCATACACACACACACACACACACACACACAAACACACACACGCTATCCTGACACAACATTATGAGAAAAAAAACAAAACAAAACAATAAGTCCATTGATTTCGTTTTAAAAAATAAAAGCATCTACTTCATGTCCTGGGGTCTACCCTTAAAAGTGGTTTGTTTCCCTTGTGAAAGTACCTTGGGCAGACCTAATTTTGCATTGCAAGCAGTTATCAATTGAGATAACACTTGGGTTAGGGATGTAATTTAAATCACAACTTTAATATTTTTAAACCCTGTGATCACAGACAGTGCATGTAAGCACTTTTTTGTAAAGAATAATCATTTATGATATTTCAAAATATTTCTTCTAGATAATAGTCAAAATCTAAAGCCCATGCCAAGCCTTTATATTGCCATTGTTGTTTATGAGGTAAACATAAATAATGTGATCCAGGAAATTGTTTAAAGTGAGAAGTTGGGTTTTCTATTAACCAGTAATAACTGAAGGAGAGATTTAGATATTATCTACTTAAATGAACCATGGAGGTAATCATATTGGTTTATTCAGGACCTAAATTGAAATTCAATTACATACTTGGCTTCTGTGAGAAAGATTACTATGGCCAGATAATTGCTAATTTTGTTCCTTTCTTCCTTCCTTTTCTTTCTTTCTTTTTTTTCTTTCTTTCTTTCTCCCTTCCCTTCTTTCTGTCTCTGTTTGTCTATCCTTCTCCCTCTCCAACCACCCCCAGTTGTATGTTTGTTATTTGATTTTGATATTTGTATTTTTATTTTTGTGCTTTTCATTTCTTTTGGCATGTTATTTATAACATCTCTTCTCACTAATAATTCTACCTTTAAATTAAATCTGATCATCTAAACTTTAAATAGAACATATAGAGATTTTTATTAACCGTGTATTTTCAAACATAGTTCTCAGTACTATTTTCAAACAAAGAGCTTTTAATTGGTATACAAAACTTTGATATTGGTGGTAGAATAGTGTTTTTATCATGTATTAATGTTGACTATGGCATTAATCCTTTTACAAATCCTTTGCCCATCGTATTTAATGTTACCTGTTACATCAGTGAGGCTTTCTTTCATTTTGTAGCTGGCCTAAGTCCTGCTGAGATTCAGCAACTATGGAAAGAAGTGACTGGAGTCCACAGTATGGAAGACAATGGCATTAAACATGGAGGGCTAGACCTCACAACCAACAATTCCTCCTCGACTACCTCCTCCACCACTTCCAAAGCATCACCACCAATAACACATCATTCCATAGTGAATGGACAGTCTTCGGTTCTGAATGCAAGGCGGGACAGGTACTGCACTCTCTACTTACATCTGTATTTTCTCTTCTCCACTGGCAAAACTAAAATGATAATTTACACCTGCAACAAAAATATACTTAGAGCAAGAGAAAAAGAATTCATTATTGTTGACCTTTCATTATTTTAAACTCTAAGAGAACTTCAAATGCCACCAGTATACTAGATACAGTTGGGGACCAAGGCTAAAGAAATTAATTTGTGCCTGAGTAGGCAGGGTATGATTGTATTGATATATTTTGAAAATCACATTGTGAATTAACTCAAGACTTATGAGAACATTTTCCCATTTTAAGTAAAACAGTTTATAAATTTCAAATAATTAAAAGTGTGTGCAAGCATATTTTCTCCTTAACTCACATTTCAAATATATATTTAGAAGTTAGAAAGTAGCTAAACATTATGTAATCCAGAATATGGATGATAAGAGTTGCTTGCTTATTGTTGTCATGTGATGGAATTAGTAAATATTTTAAATGAATATATATTGATGATATTTCAAATAAATTTAATTGAAAATGAATGCAGAGAAATCATTTGACTTTTGCATTGTGTGAAGTAACTTCTAAACTTAGTGTTTCATCTTAGTTGTGTTAAAACTGCCCTTCAAAAGGAGCATCCAGGTATTTTCTCCCAACATAATTTCACTAGCTTAAGCATATCACTTTCTACTCAAATCATATGAAATAACTCACATAAAGTGCATAATCTAAAAATTTCTATAAGTGAAAAGTTGGTTTTAAAACCTGAAGATTAGGCGCTGACTTTCCCAATGAAGTAGCTAACACACACACAGACTGGCCTGCTCCCAAAGGAACATGTAGTGGATTGATGGTGTTCTGTCACATAACAACATGTTTTTCTAAATGCACCTAATACTTGGCCATAGATTTTTTTTTCCCCAATGAAACGAAAGAGAAATTACAGCACTGTTTAAAACAGAGGACCAAAGTATGGTAATTTTCCCGGCATTCATCTGAGCACATGTAGGTTTTCATGTTAGTTTTCATTACAGAATGCAGGGCCTCTGGATGCTTTCATGCTGTTGTTTTAATTGAGATTAATTTGATGATTATATACTTCAGAAATAGGTTAGTTTTTCTAGGATCTCTCTATCTGATATAATACCCACTTATTAAAGACCTGCCATAATTATGTAAGGATATTGCTAATAGATACTGTTCCAAAGTAGGATTTTTCAAATCATCTGTAGCTACTAGGAATATTTGTATGTATGGTTTACACATGAATATTCGTTGCTAAGACCCTAATGTTCATATTGCGTTTCAAAGAATCATTGCAAAAGCATTATGATGATTTTTTTTCATATGGCTTTCATAAAATATATTTTCCCACTCCATACATAAGGTTATATTGTTTTTTATTTAGAGGTAAAATGTTACAGTAAGGTCATATGGCAGGATTAGCATATGATATTATACAATACTCTTAGTTTTTCATCCTTTATTAACAGTCATCTTTGGCTCTATTTCTCCTCTAATTGGAACATCATCTAGCCTTGGCAGTTGAACTATTCAATAGAACGATTAAATTTCTCTGACTGCTCTGAGCTGAATTGACCTGTTTTGACCTGTTTGTCACTGATCGTACCCTGACAGGCGCTAGCAGCCTGCAACGATTATGGCTTTTCTGAGCTGAAGCTGACTTTGTGTTCTCTCGCTACAGCTCATCACACGAGGAGACTGGGGCCTCCCACACTCTATATGGCCATGGAGTTTGCAAGTGGCCAGGCTGTGAAAGCATATGTGAAGATTTTGGACAGTTTTTGAAGTAGGTTTTCACTTTTCATGGGGAAAGGGAAGCAGATTTTATGGTAATTCTGGTACATTTCAGTATAATAGACACAACATAAAGGGAGGATGAAGAGATGGATCCATCCTAGAACACAATTGAGTTTTTCAGTTTGTTTCAACAAGTAGATTGGCAAAATCAGATTAAGATTGTTAATAGGTCATATTCATCTCTTTATTTAAGTAATTTTGCAAAATATTTGAAAGGTTTTGAATCAATGGAATTATGAGCCTGCCATGATGGTGAGACAGGTTTGTAAAGGAACATTCTCTGAAAATTGAAATTTTCAGTAATAGTTTCATGTAATATTTGAATAAGCATAAAATATCTCTAAGTGGAATAAAATAGGCATAGTTTGTAGGTTTATTTAAAGTGACAGACTTTGTACTTCTACTTTCAATAATGACTTTTAATAAAAAGAATCAAAAAATGAACTCAGTGATATCTAACATTTAAAGAAAGCTACGTTTCACTCACATTGTTACCTTTGCCATTTCTGATGGTCTGCTTGGAGAAAAGATTACATAATTCCTCCAGCATAACATCTAACCCTGTACATCCTATTTAACTGCCCACAAAATTTTAGTTTAGTTTCAGAGATTCTTCAGGGGTCCTTCTGAAGATGAGAACATCCCCTTTCCCTGAATGATTTGTCTGCACCCAGTGCTGGCACAGAGAAGATAGGAACAGAGAGCTGTAGACAGGTTTATGGAGATGAGTAACTTCACAGGCTGAGCCACTTGTGTTGTCATGGTGCAGCTAACAGGGTGAATGAACTGTTTCATGCTTCATCAACAATTAAGTTAATTAGCTCATTTGAAATTGCACTGCTTTGTTGCCAGGATGTTGGCAGAAACATCAAAAAGATGTGTTTACAAATGGTAGACTGACTGCAGAGTACAGAGCCAAAGCTCCCTAACAACAAGGCAAGCACTTGGTATCATAATACCTTTATAAATGATTACAGGAAGACTGCCATGATGATTTTTTTTTTAACCTTTCATAGTTTCAGACCAATTAAGGGAAAATTTGCTTCACATATCACAACGGCCCTTTAGAAATGGACTCAAATGAAAACTTACATGTCTGTTACACCAAACCAACTGTGGGCTGCCATTTTGCTGAGTGTGAAATTTTTTATGCTATTCCCAGTAAAGAGGGTATTTAAAAATTGTTAAGTAGCTTTGTTTAAGTTGTCTACTTAAAAAAATGGCTGAAACAAAAAATCTAGCAATATAAATTATCGTAACAGTAATTTCATAACTTTCATCTCTATCATTGTTATATATCATCTGCTATGACCAGGTTGTTCCTAAGGCGACTGATGCTATGTTGTAGGAGTGAAAACTGAACTTATAACATTGTTTATATGCATCTTATTGCTCTAAATATATTTTCATTAAAATCGGGCTCACTTTCTGAAGGCAAAGGCATCCTTCTCCTTTAAGACACATGGAACGTATTTTTCACACACCTCCAGTATTTCATTTTTTATCACTAGCAAGTGAGTAAATGTGAACTCCTGCTTTTTCCTCCATAGCCCTTTTTTCTTTTTTTTTTTTTTTTTTTTTTTTTTGCATATAGAGTATTTTTTATTTAATTTTATATAACAAAGTCCAATTAAATGAAAACAAACATTTATACACAATATTTGGGAATTTGGGCGTCGTTCTTTCCAAACTACTTCCTGCTGGTAAGGGGCGCTGTCTTGGGGGATTCGAAGAAGATTCAGATATCCTAGCTGTAGTCTGTAGGGCTGTTTTGTCCAGCTGTTTGGAATGTAGGATCAGTCCATAGCCCTTTTTTCATATCCACATGGGATCATTTAATTAGAGAAGTTACAATTGAGAAAACATTTTGTTTCAATTACCTATCAACTTTGGCTTCCAAAGACTAACTACTTTTCTACCCACTCGCTTTATAAGAATGACAGAACAATTGACTAGATTTTAAGGTATTCCTTCTACCAAATTTTTTAAAGGGTATGCTTTATATTCTCTAATTTAAAGATCTGTGATAAATTTGGTGCATAATTAATGACAGTATACTACACTGACGTGAAATATTAATTGGACATATTTCCTGTACTGGTGTTGTCTTTTACTTAAAGATATGTGAGAAATTTGAAAAGAAATAAAACACTTAATTTATTCAAGAAAAACTTCCCTCAGCATCATATATATGTACATATATGTAGACTTATGAATATATATATGATACATACATATATATGTTCCCAGAAACCACATGTTATTTTTCTCAGGAATTTTACTTTACCTACACATTTAGTAACATGTGGAGTATAATTTTATACTGAACAATACACAAACATTAATACAGATATTGGTTTAACAATAAAAGAGAAGAAATATACAACACAAGGTCCAAGTAAAATCCTTCAGGAGAAAATTGTAACTTACTGGAAAGTGAGAATTGACAGAACTTAATCATTCTTTTTTCTGACCAGCAATTAAGTGATCTCACTAGATCACTAAAGGCATTAATACTTCTTCTTCATTACTGTCTTATAAATGTCAAAGTGTAATCACATCTGACAAAACTTTAGTGTAGTTTGACTGTAGAAATAATTACCATCACATTGCACCAAAGGCAGCTTAAATATAGACATACTGAGTTTCAAAGCCTAAGCCAAAAGGTTTAGAGTGTAGCATTCCAGTTAGCACACAAATGTCCTTGAACTTGCCTGCACAGGTGTCAGCAAACAAAACATAGGGTGAGATGCAGCACCAGAAATACTGTCCTTTGCAAAAGTAACGATGGCTCATTTTCTTTAAAATTTCTATGTATCTATCAACACTCTAAAGATTAATTAGACAATGAACATGAGTGAATGAAGATTATTGGTGATTGGTTCTTTGAGACTTTATACTGTAGAATGAAGAGCAGAAAAAGAAAAAAAAAAACGGTGGGAACAGATTTATTTATTTAGTGGAAATTTGTTTTCTTTCCTTTGCAGCCAACTACTCTAAAATGTATGTTCTTACTTAGAGTGTATTGTCTACTTCTTTGCCTCTCACTAGGCATCAAGGCTACAAAATTATGACCTGTAGAAGGCATTCTTTGAACTTGTCAGAGTGTTGTTTCTTTTGGTGACAGTGCCCATATCTTTCAAAACTAAGGCATCTCACATAATCAGCTAAATGAATAGTGACAGCTAACATTTTGTATTTAAACTCCTGTCAGTGCTTAAACATAAAAAGCTTGATGCAAAATAAATCAACCCCCAGTGATGCGCAAGTGAAACATTTTGTTAAGACAGTCTCTGAGACAATTGGATTTATGCACATCTCCCCTTTTAGCTTATAAAATGCTCTAACTTTAAATGAATTTGAAAAAATCTAGAGGTTAAAATTGAATTGCTAATCTGCAGTGTGTATAATTGAAGTTAACACATGCATCCCTAACCATAAAAGCTTAGTTGAAGGGAATTGTAGGTTAAATAAATTGGAAAGATTTCCCCCTATACTTTCTGTCTTCCTGAAGTGTTTGCTTAATTGTTTTTAGAAAGACTTTGTCTATTTACTTTTTTTCCTTGTAGTTCCCACTACCTACCTAGCACACAGATTCAATGCAGTTCTTAAAGAACGTCAGTCGACCACATCATTTATTCCATTTTGAAAACAAAAATCAATATAGCTATAAAGTGACCCATAAATTAGAAGTGGCTCCCACGATGTTTGCTCAGTGCTGCCTTTCTGAAGGCCCCCTTTACGTTTTTTCTTCACCTCTCTGTTTGAACTGCAGTCTCGGTAAGAGGCTCATTAGGGGACATTAGGGACTGGAGCTAACCAGAATTCCAGAGCTTGCTTTGCTCTTATTAATGCATAGTAGAGTAGAATGCATTTAAATATTTCATAGGCATTCAGTAATTTGTGTGTAATCGCCTTGTTAGCAGACCAGTAGAAGTAGAACAGGCCTGTGAAATGGTGTTAGTGATTGCATGGGTAATTTACAGACCTTTGCCACCAAAAGCATTATTGTTGGCTAGTATGAAGCTGTGAAATAGAACTAGCAATAAGTAAAACAAGAAAGTTAATAAAGGTTTTCTAACAAGCATCTTCTGGGATAACAATCCCACTCGGTCCTTTGTAAGAACCCATAATTTATGACATAGGCAATATATCAAATGCGTAAGATGGTATCATGGAGAATTCATATGAAAAGGGTATTGGCAACATTAGTTCCAACTTCCTGCAAGGGACATGATTAAATGATTAATGAAATGTCCCTTTGCATATGCATTTTGAAACAGCAATTAGGCACTGACTGCAAAAAATCCACCGATCCTCTCATTTTTCAGTATTATCTCATTCTTGATTTATAAATCATAGAGAATTTTTGAACAGCAATATGTAGTACCTGAGATGGTTATAAAAACATGAAAGAGAATAATTTGAGCACAAAATAGTCATAAATACATAAATTCATAATTTAATGTTAATACTTAGCCTATTTATTTGGTCTTATTGCTTTGTGTTTGTTTCCGACACTATTTCTGTACTTTGATTGGCATAATTAAATAGGGGGAATGAATAGGCACCATTATTTTACATATCACTGGTAAACAATAGCGAGGAAAGGATAAGGGAGATGTGGCAGAGGTATGTATGTGTTTTTCAAGTTCTCAGTAATCCACTGGAGGCTGTTCTATAAATGATCATTGAAGGGCTGCAAGCTAGCCTATAATTACAGGAAAGAAAGTGGCAGCCGTGGCATTTCATAACTATGTGTCCTCGAAAAGTGCTTTGTGAGTTTGTCACCAATGATAATTTAGATAGAGGCTCATTACTGAACATCACAACACTTTAAAAACCTTTCGCCTTCATACAGGAGAATAAAGGACTATTTTAATGGCAAGGTTCTTTTGTGTTCCACTGAAAAATTCAATCAAGACAAAACCTCATTGACTATTATTGTAGTCTCCAGTCTCTATTCTAATAAAAGCTGCAGAGATAAATTGAATAGGTCTCTAAGACCCAAGTATATAATACAACATTTTCTATTTTTTTTAGTACTGTAAATATAATTATCACTAAGAAATAAACAAGTACAAAAATTCTTTTTAAAAAGTGATTTCACATAAAAGTATATGTTATACTGAGTATATCTATTCAGGTAAAACCACGTCTGTTTATCTTCTGTGCTCTATTTATATCCTAATTTTTATGTATAGCTTATTTTAAAATACTCATCTTGTAGGCTGATTGCAGGATAAATTATGTGTGTATTCATGGTGGAAGAAAAATATATCTCACAAAAACACAGTAATACCAAACCTTAAGGATGCAACAAATTATTATGCTAATACTGCTGGGACATTGCTCCATTGTGTATTAGAATTTGGGGGATAAAACCTTCAAGAATATTTTAATGATGTTTTGTTTATTAGAAATTAGTGACATTTTACACCACTCACTTATGCTTGCCGTACTCTGACATTCCATGCTCTCTTCCCAGAGAGCTTGAATGATTCCACCCTCATTACAGCCAGGTTTCTAGCACATCCTGCTGGAGCTGAGTCAGAGCAGACAGGAGGTGTGGGAAGGAGCTCTCATGTGCCCTGGGCACACAACTCCAGCCTGACCTGATCCACCTCACTATTTTAGTCCACAGTTTATCATCAGCCAAGCCTGGCAATTATAGCAAGATGCATGGAGGTTTGTTGCTATAATCAGTGAAAAGGTGTTAAAACAAACTGGCCTAATTTATCAAAGTTGGGGTGGAAAGGAGCAAAGGTTTCTGATGTCTGAACCTAGACCTGCTAGCAGATAATCCCACGTATTTACACATTAGCTATGAGTCACTGACACCTTAAGTCTTCGTATTGCATCATATATGCATCTGTTCATGCATTTTCTGCTTAATTCACTTCAAGAAGCATAAGTGAAATGGGAAGACAGTTATTTCTTAAATTCAGTATGCTTAGAATTATGAGAAATGCTTTCAAACTATCTTTAATAATACTGTAATATATAGAGGTAATTATATGAATTCCTAATTACGTGTTTTATTCAATATACCTTTTTCCTTCCTGTGTCTCTTAAGATACTGTCTTCATTTACCCATAAGTTATATAGCCATAACAAAAGAAACTTAATTAACCTGAATACTACTTTCTTAATTTGGGAAGCCATCTAATAATATATTATAAATTACAAAGCAAATGTTATGGAATATTTCCATGCTTATTGAAAGTGTAATTTTGGTAGAGTGAGATACCATGCATTGGAGATACTTTAGCCCTTATGTAAAATAATAAGCACACATGTTATCATCAGAGTAACATCATTAGAATGACCTCTTTAACTATGTTTATGTATGTTAGAGATTTGTGTCAATTCTGACTCTTTACATGAAATATCAGTATCATTATTCTGAATCTTCAATGTGTTTTATGTATTAGAAACATAAAATTATTATTAATTGTGGGTATGGATGTTTCAACTTTGTACAATTCATATCACATCCTGATGTAAGATGCTTCTCAAAATACCAATATACAAGTAACAAAAATTTTTTAATAAAAATGAAATAGAAAATTGCCTATCATATACATACACACATAATACTCTTTTCAGAGAAAATGGTAAAAGTATGTGAAATACATCATGATTTCTACTTCTGCTCTATAAGTGGATGGAGAATGTTTCTGGAATGTTATAAGCCTAGAGATGATGACATTTTTTAACTATTTCAAGACTCTTTTTGTATCACACAAGTAATTATCACTGAACATTGAAGTACATTTGCCTTCTTTATGGCTTCAAGGCATTCTGCTGTCCAGCTTCAGAGGAATCTATATGCTCCTCAAAGAGGTAGTACTTTTAAAATCAATCACTAGGTATCACTCATCATTCTGTTTTGTGTCTTGTGTTTCATAGGCACCTTAACAATGAGCATGCATTGGACGACCGAAGCACTGCCCAGTGTCGGGTGCAAATGCAGGTGGTACAGCAGTTAGAGATACAGGTTTGTCATGTGATCACTCAATGTGTACTTTTCTACGAGTTTCAGTGTGTTAACTTGAGTACTGAGCAAATGACTGAATCTTCCTGGCTGCATCATATTGTCTTGATAACACTATACTTGTTCAGATACATGGAGTTATTTTTAATAATGTCAGTTGATAATAGGGTGGACTGCTATACTTTGGTGTTCCTCTGATTGGACCTATATAATGTTTAGGCCCTGTTGTTTATATTTGAATATCCCCAAACTGTTAAAGCTGTAGTTTTTCTATTGTAGATCGAGCACTGCAGAAACACTTTTCATAAGACGTGGCATTGTTGCCCAAACAGTTTTTACACAAGGTAATCTGGATTCTTCATGCACTACAGGATTTTAGAATATAACAAAAGACCCACTCTTTTTAATAGTGTAGATGAACTATCCTGAAGAATAGCCTCATTTTTGTGTCTACTTTATTCAGAACTTAAAATGTTGCAATACTTATTTTCTCTTTGGCTAATATAACAACCAAGAATGTATGTCATAGAATATGTTATATATACTATATAAATACTATTGAAATCTTATTTTTAAACCTTAACATTAAAGCAAATTTTTGCCAAAAAATAAACTGGAATTGTAGAACTCATCAGAATGCGATTATGACTCTCCAGTTTACCTTTTGTCAATGTTTGGCACTCCGTTAAGGTTTCTTTTCTTGTCTTGTTTAATTAAATAAAATATTTTTTTCCTTTTCCCTGCACTTTACATTGTTTCCAGTCCATCCTGCTGTTGTTTTTTCCATTAGAAGAGTTAAAAATATTTGAGTTGCAAAATTTTGAAGGGTACGTAGAATGCATTATTGTCACAGTAGCACAGAAAGCTTTGGGTAAACCTGTTTACCATTGCTAAAAGGTAGACTGGAACATAAGAG
Organism: Phodopus roborovskii; assembly: GCF_943737965.1. Classification (NCBI taxonomy): domain Eukaryota; kingdom Metazoa; phylum Chordata; class Mammalia; order Rodentia; family Cricetidae; genus Phodopus; species Phodopus roborovskii. The sequence goes on from NW_026125444.1 coordinate 4,127,820, forward strand.
GTCAGCTGATGATACAGTCTGCAGTGTGACCAATTATGCTGTTCCCTCTCTCTTTCTCTTTCTGCTGTGTCTGACTGATGGAAAAGTAAGGTCCGTCAGTTGTAATGAGACCCAGCACAAGTGTAGATGCAGACTCGGTGGCAGAGTTCAGCGTTTCACACTGCCTGGTCTCTGTCACTCTATTGAATTAGATTGATGATGGCAGATTGCAGGGGGCACTAACTGGACCTCGGTGGGAATGCATGAAGTGTGTAGACAATCCTGGCAGGCACTTCGCTTTGAGAACCCTTCACCCCTTCACAGCTGTTGGCACTAGTCCATTGCTAACAGTGTCCACAGGACTTTAAAGAGACACCATGGGCCTTCTAATTTATGGTTGTGGTAACTTGTTACTGTCGAGGCAACTGTGACCTCAATTCTCTTATTGACAAAAAGATGAAGTGTTATTTGTTTTCCTTGACCTTTAACATAAGTACAGCTACAAAAGTTTTCTCCTTCTCCAGCTAAAGTTGCATTTCATAGCAGCTAAGTTTCTCATACCAGGCTTTTGTATGCAGGAATCATTACTGGGAGACAAGCTCAATGATAAGATGTATCACTGCAATAAAATAGCTGGATCAGTCATTTCTGAAATGCTTCTGATCTCACTCTTTCTTAACAGCTTTCTAAAGAACGTGAACGTCTTCAAGCGATGATGACCCACTTGCACATGCGACCCTCAGAGCCCAAACCATCTCCCAAACCTGTAAGTGCATATTGCTTTATAAACAGTAAATAGCTGTACTGATGTAACAGACTAAGAAAATGAACAATTTAGGGACAGTTAGAAAACAATGACTGTGATGAAAAGCACGGCAATAAAATGAAAGTAAAATGCAATCGCTTGTCAAATTGTATGTTTCTTTTAAAGTAATGCTATCTTTTACAAAATCTATCCAATCTACACTGTGGGTGACACTAAACAAAGTACACCTATCAGTGCACAAATCACCGCCTTGCAGCTGAAGCCAGGGGGAATATCTTTCTGTGATAGGTTTACGGATATTAAAAGGAAGCCCAATTTGAGCTCCACAAAAAAGCAGTAGCAGTACCAATCACAAATAGAAAGGAATGTGGTGGGCCCAGAAGACTCAGATCAATCACAAGATATTAACAAATAGACGTTTTCTTTCTTAGCAAATGTTTTCTCGGAAGTATCATAATGTTTTATAGCTAGTTTTGTCTTATTTTGTTGATGGCTATTTCAGTTAAGATGCACATATCACATATTGACATGTCCTCTGTGTATTATACATAATGCCAATTTAAAGAGCTTATCTCCAAGGGGAAATGAGCCCTTATAGAAGATAAAAACTACAGTTTCTCTTAAAGATATGAGACTTAAGTTCCACCACCAGATAATGTAGTCGGATATATAGACTGTGAAAAGGAATATACTGTTATTTCACTCAGTGATTGTTTGCACCGAAACTTAAGAGTAATCAACTGAGTGACTCTAGTTTAATGAAAGTTTGTGGGGTATTTTTCACTAAGGCCCCCACCGAGCCTGATGATTAGTGATTGCCAGCTTGCTTCGCCCTGCACTACTTTGGGCAAAAAAAGAATACCGGATTTTGTAGTAGGGGAGAAGAAGTACATTGTCTGATTTTCTGCTAGTATCTCAACAACTCTTGTTCATTAATATGATTCAAAATGTGCCTTTTTGGCATAGAGATTTTATTTATTTAAACTCTTTGGAGGCATTTCAGCAAAGACATTAGAGCTTTTCCTTTGTGCCATAGTTAAGGGTAGAACACCATAAACATGTTTTTGATAGAAAGAAAGAGAAGAATCTATTTTTGAATCTGATATATGACACTTTAAGATATAGACTGTCTGTATTTTTAATTTTAAAAGTGAACTTTTGGGAATCTTTTGATACAGTATTTATGACTCTCTTTTCATTAAGAATTTTTCCCCCATAGCTTCTATAGTATAATGTAGATAATCACAAGACAGAATAATTGTCTCATAAATCCATCAGGAATCTGCAGCTTGTTCTTTTCCAATTAATTATTCAATCAGTAAATTTTTTAAAACTCCAGCAGCATGGTTACATCTACACTAATAAAGAATTTTCAGCCTATAATCCAAAACAGAACCTGAATGAATAATGTAATTGAAGTATTACATTACATAAAC
>NW_026125444.1:4132500-4155000 GCF_943737965.1 Phodopus roborovskii
ACTGCAGTAGATTATTAGATAACCTCTAACAGCATTCTCTAATTAGAGTTCTTATGATACAATTTCAGCCTGTAATTAGTTGAGATTGGCTGCTTCCTTTTGCGGCTTATTAGTGGCAACACAGCTGTAGAAGTGAATCCACTCTCATTTGTCAAACCTTTTTAAGTCTTTTTCTCTTGTCTCTCTCTACCTTTTTCCTGCCCTTCTCCTTGGGCCTTTGCAGCTAAATCTGGTGTCTAGTGTCACCATGTCGAAGAACATGTTGGAGACATCCCCACAGAGCTTACCTCAAACCCCTACCACACCAACGGCCCCAGTCACCCCGATTACCCAGGGACCCTCAGTAATCACCCCAGCCAGTGTGCCCAATGTGGGAGCCATAAGAAGGCGACATTCAGACAAATACAACATCCCCATGTCATCAGGTAGGATATGAATACTCAGTAGAGATCTTTTACTTTGGGAGAGGAAAACTGTAGTGAAATGGTTATGAACCATTCCACAGCACATGGAAACTCAAGTCATGATTTATGGAGTGATAATTGTTTTATTCCTGGCAAATGCGGATAGAGGCGATTCCCTAAGTACATCGTGATGAATTGTTCTGAACGGTTGTTCAGGAAAGAAAGCTCTCCCCATTAGAGAAATTGAGAGATGTGTTGTCAGGCTAGCCCATATTATCACCTCAATTCAATGAGATCCTTTGATCTCTGAGGGAAGCCGAGAGCCATCCAACATCTGCAGGTAATGCTCTATGATAAGAGCCGTTTAAAGGGACATGTAGGGAGTACCATTGCAGTTGTGGCTCTGCACAGATGCATCAGTCATTATCCAGGCGCTGCCTAGATGCTCTTGGACCAGGGCTCCTGATGCTGGCGTGCTTATTTGCTTAAGAGCATCCTGAGCACAAATTTCACATGTGGTAGAAAGTCACCTTCGCTCATCTCTTTCCCCTTTCTACCCTGTGCCAGTGCCATCCCAGCAGCCCACTTTGGGGAGTCTGGATAATCACAGTCACATACTGTAACCATTATGAGCCAGGGCCAGAGCCCATATATATATATATATATATATATATATATATAAAGTGAAGTAATTTTCAACATGGGCGTTGGGAGGGGCTAATGCCTCCTTTGTTAGGTGGCCACAGATGCAGATGTCAAGAGTTGACCCTGTTCTACATTAAGAAGTATTAGAGGAGAAAAGTAAAGATTATGGCAAGGGGCAAAAGTCCATGTAAGAACACGCCTAAACCACCCGCTTAAAAGGGAACCTGGCTGGTAGGGGGAAAAAAATCCTCAGGCCAGCTGGTGACACTGCTCCTGAAGTACTGTGAACATCTAGGGATGCCTCATTTGCACTTCGCGTCAGAAATGGCCTTTTCTATATAATTCAATTCCACTGCAATGCTTTGTGCTCTCACTTTCAGTGGTTTCTTACCAAATCATTTGACCAATGCTGGGGGGGGGGGATATGAAAAATCAATTATGTTTCCTGTGAGTTATAAGCATAATTAACAGTTTTCATTATTATTATTTTTATAGAGATTGCCCCAAACTACGAATTTTATAAAAATGCAGATGTTAGACCTCCATTTACTTATGCAACTCTCATAAGGCAGGTAAGTAGAGGGAAAATTAACTTTGGCTGATTAAATTAAAATTTGTTAATGCTTAAAGTGAGACTTGGGTGAGAGAGTGCCATCGAGCCTGGTTAGGAAAGCATTATTCGATGTCACTATGCATCTGTCTCATTCCAGGCTATCATGGAGTCATCTGACAGACAGTTAACGCTTAATGAAATTTACAGCTGGTTTACACGGACATTCGCTTACTTCCGGCGGAACGCTGCAACTTGGAAGGTAACAACTTCTCTAGCAGTTCCAAGATGCCCAGGACAGTTCCTTACAGAAAACACAAGGAACATTTATTTACATGACATAAGCAGATTAGTATCTGCGTCCCCTCTTTTTAACCTGCCTCTTGAATGGAATGAATTCCCTCTCTCAAAATGACAAGTGAAAGAATAATTTTGCCTCTGATATAGTTTTCTAATTTGGTGCAATTAATAGCTGAGGCTTGGCAGAGAAGCGAGGGCCTGACACACTAATTACAGTGTGAGCACTCAATCATCAACACCTTTGTTAGTCGCACGATATTACTTTTTCTCTTGCATATTATTGGCTAATTAGTTTGAAAAATGTCTGTTTGGCTTGCGCAACAAATGGAGGCTGTAGGTTTTGTCCTGGTCTGCTCCTTTTGTACACATCATACCTCATCATACAGACTGAAGCTGCCACGGGAGTGAGGGCCCTGGCTACTCAGCTGGAACTAAAAGAAAGTAAAGTGAATATTATCCTGTCAGAACATAAATGCAGTTTATTTACTTAGACAAAAGGGTTCATCTATACCCCTGTCCAAACAACTTCATTGTCTGGATCTTACAAGGAACTAAAAAAAAAAAAAAAAAAAAAAAAAAATGTTAGTTCTGTGCATCTATTTTTGGAAATGAGCAACGTCTGGAAAGATAAGGGCACTCAGCACAGACTAAGTGAACTGTTTTATTTTCATTTCAAAAAGCAGTCAGAAACATCAATTAGCCACAAGCCATTTGGTACAAAAGGGGAAAATGTTTGTAGCTCAGAAGAATAGAAGCTGCGAAGCATTCATCAGCATACTAAGAATTTTAGACTGTGAGATATGCTAAAGTGAATTAATTTGGATTTAAAATGCAAATTAATCTGGCAGGCGATTACAGATATATGGGTGCCAAGCTCAGAATGCTTTTAATTTACAAAATGTTTAGATGTTATTAGTTGCTACAGTATGCGGTACTGTAAATGAACGTAATTGTTTTATTTATGCAGCTACTGAGTGTGTATTTTGTATGATGAACATGTCAGGAATAATCTGCACGATATATGTTTTAAAGCGTTTTCAGTAACTCATATTTATGTCGAAGGTTTACATTTTCTTTTGTCACTCATTAGAGAATGTAAGGAATGTTCTGTCATTTGATTTACTGAAAGAAATTTTAAAAGAAATGAAAGGTGATTTAATATCTTAGCTTGGTCTCATCTCCACAGCTCGGGGATCCAGCAAAACTCATTCTGAACAGCTTATTAGTTCTAACTATATCGCATGCATAATAAAACTGCTCATTTGCTCATTAATATTAAAATTATCATATTCAGAGCCATGGGCATTAAGATCAATCAAATCCTTGGATTTCAGGTCAGATGCTAGATCTGCTTATGCTTTTTTTTTTTTTTTTTAAAAGAATTCTCCTCTTAAAGCAAGCCAGAAGCTTGTCTTTGTGCAAATAGAAAGAAATCTTCATCAAAATTACTTTGTTTTATATTCTTGAAATAAGAATTAGGTCATTTCTGAGTGCTTGATAGCTATATGCCAATGTACCCTGACAGCAAGAAATATTTGCTTAGGTTCATAATTTGAATTATGGAAAATATTGAAGGTAAATTATGTTGTCTACTGTATATTTATTATAGTTAAAATTTTAGGAATGACTTAATTTGATTTAAAAATGTTAATTTTGAGTAATTACTCTAATACAAAGCTGCCAACAACATCTGTTTGCATAATCATTATGGGGAGAAAATGTACTCTCGGGTTCTAGCCCTGACTTTCAATTGAGTTTAACATTTACAAAAACTTTATTGGGAATTTAAAAAAAAAAATCTAAGTGTGTCTTATTGTGCAGGCAGAACATTACACTGTAACTTGCATATGTCATCTAATAATACAGAATAAACAAACTCTGTCATTTCATTATTATAGGGATGAAAAGAATGCCTTTGAGCTTATTTGCATAAAGCTTTGTGCAAAATTAACACTTGTCACTGTAGCCTTTTTAGCATTTTAATACCTCAAGCAGGACTGGTTCCTTTGGACATTTCAACCATCCCTGAGTGCTTGATCAGGGACACAACAGAGCTGACCTAATTGTTCTGGCATTTTCAAAGATACTGTAATTTGTACAGATATTGCAATTTAGACCAGTTCAATGAAAGAAAGGTTTTGACACAGCTATTATTAAAATAGCGTGGAAGGTTCTCTTATCACCAAGTTCAAACTGCAGATTCCAGTAATTTGTAAGTTGGAGGTTTGTAATATCATGCCATATTTTGATTTTCATGCTTAAACATCTTAGAAATTTTCACTCTGATCAAGTAAGATCAATAAAGCAGTGTGTTGGGCTGCCTTATTAAACAACATTCTCCTTTCTCCTTTTGGCTCTCTCCCCTCTGATTTAGAATGCAGTACGTCATAATCTTAGCCTGCACAAATGTTTTGTTCGAGTAGAAAATGTTAAAGGAGCAGTGTGGACTGTGGATGAAGTAGAATACCAGAAGAGAAGGTCACAAAAGATAACAGGGTATGGGTGTGACAGTTTTGTAATCCTGTATCCCTGCATCCACTGGAAAAGTGAATGCTTGCAGTTGGGGGTAGGGTACAGAAATCATCAGCTGAAAGCGTGCTCACATTCTTGGCTGGGAGCTGCCTTTTGAATTTAGGCATACATGCACAAATCATTATCCAGCCAATGATTTTCCAGGAAAATATTTTGGTTACTGTGTTTAGCAATGCTGCTTTGAACTTACATGAAAAGCATGAATTCAGAATGGTGCATGCTTTCTAGTGGGAGGTATCTGCCTGATGTAAAAGAGGACAAAAGACTGGTTTTAAATAAAGCTGATGGTACCTGCATTGGTGCTCCTGAAAAACTTTATTTAAAATACTTGATTTTTATTTTCCATAATCTTTATTTTTTTTTTTCGAAACAACCTTTCTGTTGGGCTTATCTCATTTATTTTCAGCCAATAGAGTTTTCTATACAATGTAACTGAGATGATCAAGCCATACTAGTTTGAAGAAGTTACTACAGGAAAAGTTTGACTTTTTTTATATACATAAGACAGAAAAACCACCTGAGTTAAGTTAGAAACAAAGTTAGAAAACTAACTTTGTGCCTAATTAACTCCATGTGTTATTTACCCACTACCCTAAACAGGCACTGACTTAAACGATAGTTTTAATGAATGTTGTCTATTCCTAGCCCTTGAGTTTTGATTTTTGTAGTCAAGTATGTGCCAATTTCTATGTTCAAGAAATAGTTAATCCATTATGTTGTCATTTAATTAACTATGGCAATTTGTTATGTTAATTCATAGTGTTCCAGAAATTAACCATTAATTATTTCCTGACTACCTCAAATTAGTAATTGTTTATAGTATTTATATTTTTAAGTTTGTATATGATCTTTAGTTGTTCTTGCAAATAAAACCCTCAGGAAGCCAGAAGTAAGTCCATGGTCACCTTCTAAGTTGCCTACATACCATAGGCTAAACTTTTTCTGTTTTGTTTCAATTCATAGACCAGGTTGATCTATTTTTATTTTATATGCACACATTTCATATTCTAATTTATAAGTTGTATGTAATTTTTTTTCTTCCAGAAGTCCAACTTTAGTTAAAAATATACCTACAAGTTTGGGCTATGGAGCAGCTCTTAATGCCAGTCTGCAGGTAATATCATTAAATGTGCATTGCCATTATTGTTCTCCTTGGACGTTTGGGTACTTTATTGTTTGCCATGCTTTCTATTTAGGCGAGCTTGTGATTGTTCTTAATAGTTGGTTTATCATCCAAGGAAGTTGTAGTACCTAGTCCTATGGAAATCACTGATTCTCATTCAAGCTATTTTTGATGTGAAGAAACAAGAAGGACACCCTGTGGCAAAATCTGGAACACTCAGTTTTCTTGCAAATGCTAGATTGATAGAAGCTTTTGCAAATGCATGTGGCTATGCATTAATATTTATCCAGGCTGTCATAAATGATTTCACATCATAGTGTTGGGGAACATGGTGCTTGTGGCAAAAACTTTAAAGTTTAATTATAATATATAATTTTTATGCAGAGGAGGCAAATGTCAGGACTTCTTTATTTTGAGTTAAGTTCTGGTCATTTTTAAAAAGCAGAGCAATTGCTTATATTATCCTCAAGTATTTCTGAAAATGTGAGGAGTCAACATTTCGTTATGCAAAAGGTTAACATGCAAGTGAGAAAGTTTGCTGTGGGAGCTGTTGTTTATGTGTTCAGATCACTTTAATGCCTTGTTATGCCGGTTGCAAGTGGACATTCAGGAAGTTTTGTTTCCATACATTTTATTTAAGTGCTTCTGAAATGTCTATAATGCAATGTGCAACCGCTAAAGGGAGAGATGTGCTGCTGCAACGACTTTAAAGGGCAGGCGTGTTAAAGCTGTCTTGCTCCTTGTCCATCCCACTAGGCTGCCTTGGCAGAGAGCAGTTTGCCTTTGCTAAGTAACCCTGGACTGATCAATAACGCCTCCAGTGGCCTCCTGCAGGCTGTCCATGAAGACCTCAATGGTTCCCTGGACCACATCGACAGCAATGGGAACAGCAGTCCAGGATGCTCACCTCAGCCACACATGTAAGTGTGGTTAGCAGATTCCTGAAAGGGATGAAAATATATTCATATGTTTCTGAATTTGATATTTTTTCTGAAGTTTGTTATGATGTTTATTTAAGTAAAAACATAAAAGTTTAAAGAGTCAGATTGTACTGTGTCTATAACATATAAATGGTATCAAAAGTGTTGTTCAAAGGTCTTAGAAACTATCCCAAGTGCCCAATACTAGTGTTGATAGCATTCTACTACAAATTCTTAGTACTGCTAAAGTCCTGTTGAGAATTATGTACTGTGTCTGATGAAACTCCATCTGATGGGCCATTATCACAGTTTGGTTTGTATGGTATATTATGAATATTTGTGAAAGGGTAAGTTGTCATAATTTTTACTACTATTATAGAACTCTAAACCATTTATGAACTGTAGTCAAGACATTGCCCATTTTTATAAACCGTAAAATGCAAAGTTTAACTGTTACCCACAGTTTACACAGAAGCTGGTAAAGTGTAACTTTTTGCCTGTCTTATAAATCAGGGTAATTACATATTCAAGCTTAATTACTGGTGCGCCTGTATTGGCAAGGTTTATATGTTATATTTTATGCAAGACTACGATTCCTATTAATATTTAGCAGCTAACTATATCATTAATTACTCTAAAATCTTTTCCCTACCATCTTTTTAATGGAGCTGAGAGAGTGGAAGTATTAAAAATTGATGTATTGTGGATTTCAGAAAAGTGTATGACACTTTTTTTAAAAATGCCAGGTCTTATTCAGTGGTATCAGGTACATCAGTTTCTTGTTTACCAAAACAGACTGACCCTGGTGGAAATGAGAATTCCTAGAGAAATAGTTACAGCTGAGTGATGGACAACATGTGCTTCTGAACTGGTAGGATGATGGTTGAATGTTGTGGCTATCCTTCCCTGAGTTACTCCACAAGCTGCTTAACTCACATGGTTGATACAAGATTGCCACTTGCCTGAATTATGTATTTTGTTCTTTGTGACTTTCTTTATCTTTTATTTTGTATTGAGACAGCATCTCAAACTCACATCAGTGCTCTTGCGTCAGCCTCCTAAATACTTCTGGCGTTATAGCCATATGCTATCACATTGGACTTTTTATCCCTCATTAAGTTTCCAGTCAAAGAACTGAAAGGGTCTAGAACCCATCCATGTACCCATTTTCATTTGACCTTTCACAAATTATTTTGTTGATTTTTAAAAAGCCCCTACACGGCTTGACATATGAATGCCTTTGAGATCATATGCCTAATTGATGTATTCTGCTTTTACTCTATCATCTTTGCAAAAACACACTGCAGTCATTAAAGTGTTTCTTTGGATTCCAAGCCATTACTTTTCCAAAATGGAAAAATCTGTCTTTTGGAAGTATCTTTAGTTGTATTAAATAATACAAAAGAAGTGGCAAAACCCCAAGTAAAAAGAACATGAATATATGCTCTCGAGACTAGCTGTACTCTAAGCAAGGAAAATGAGCAATCAGACAAAAGTTTTTACACCCTGCATCATCACCCTGTCAGCCATGCGGTGGTAGCTGCAGGCTTTTCCTTTCCTTTGCTCTCCTGACTGTGCTAATGCTCACTCCCTATGCAAATGCTAAAAGAATTCATCTTTAAACCCAACAAGAGTTAGATCCTGATTTTCTCTACTTAGAAAGGAGGAACTGTATGAAAGGCAATCGTAAAAGCAGTGTGTGAACTGTGGGTGCTCCTTTCCTTGCTCCCACACAGTGTGTACATGCTGATGCAAACCACGTGTGATGTGATGCAGAAGAAAGTGATTTTCACAAGTTTAATTGTCCGGTGCTGTGAATATTAAAATAAAAAAAATAGTGACATAGTACAGTAGTTTATTAAATATTGTATTTTAGAACCTGAAATAATAATTAGACTAAATAATGGCTTTGTTGAGTTCATAGTATTTTTTTTTCTGTTGACAATTGGTAGTTCTGGTCACTCTTTATTGTTTAAGTTTGATCATGAAATATCTAAAGGAAATAATAGTGTGCAAAACAATAATTAAAATATCTTTAATGTTTTGTGTAGTACCATTATCAGTTTGTACAGAAAACATTCAGTTAATGAACTATGTAAGTGATATTGACATGAATATACACATAGGAAAAATACCTGCATTTATTTTCCATAGATGAAGCAAAGTCTCCCTTTCTTGTAAGAAATTTATTTCAGAAAATTTTAAAAAAATAGAGGAATCCCATACCTTGTCTTCTCCTAAAAATATAAATGAAAATCAAGTTTGAAATTATCCTGAAAAATATTGAGTCAACACTGATACTTCCAATCTCTCCATGCTACTCCATTAACTTTCTGTAGTATGTCCAGGTATTAGAAGATATCACCTCAGCATTTCACATCTTCAACTCTATACACCTAATATGCTTAGTTACATATGATGAATAGCAAGCATTTTGGGCTTATTATTAAGCCAGGCAAGGGAAAATTATTGACATGGTTCTACAAATTAAAAATTGTTCACATCTAATTGAATGTAGTTCAGAGAATTTTGAGATTGAATAGAAATGAAAAACTATTTTATGAAACGTTTAGGTAGCATTTTTTATGTGTATGTCCTGGGGTGACTTAATGCTACATGTTGATTTGGAAGGGGCTATTTATGCCAATATTATTATGAGAGAGAGACAGTGTAGCTCAATTGTGTCATACTGTTTGTGGTCCAGCACCCAACTAAGCACTACACATGGGAATGGGCAGGTTTTCTTGATAATTTTGTCTTCCTCTTTTTCCCCATGAACTCTCAGTAATACACACCTCATTTATGCAAATAAACTGAGTGCCTGAAAATAATGATGCTTCTCATGGTATATACCTATTTAGTACTGACTGCTAGTACCTATTGTAGTCTCTCATTGCCAATACAAAACACACTTTTCAGTTTCAATACTTTCTATCCACTATACTACATTTAATGATCATTTTCCAAAACAGCATCTTTCCTTTTACTCTGACCTCTCTTATAATTACTGAAGTAAACAACCCATTAAACGTGAGACAATATGACAGAGGAATTTATTGTATGGGGCTCATTGCTCAAAATCAGTGGGATAAAGGATAAAAGGCATAAGAAAATACTAACTGAAGTTGTTGGCAGTGAACAGCTTTAACAGAGAAAAATATTACCAACCCAGAATTAGTCACTCATGTGGCAAGAAACAGGGAGAATTGGATCGCACAAGAATTTAGAATACATAGGTAAATACTGAGTTTAGAATATATGAAGATGAGATCAGACTCATAAGTTACTAATAGTAAGTTATGGTGTTTGTATTTGTCAGTGTGGAGCATGTTCAGTGTTACAGGTTTGAATTTTGTACAGGCAGTGTTCTGCTTCAGGAGCCAAGCTCTCTGAAATCATACAGCATGTACCACAGCTTGACAGCAGCAATGTCCGGATGTTTTTGAATTAGCAGAGCTGGATTCAGATTAATCTTAGTAGGCTCTAGTATCTATAGTATCCGTTTTAAATTAGATGATGGGAATGGAAAGCAGTGAATTAACCCAAGAAGTGTTTTAAAATAAAGATGAGAAAAGGCACCTGACTGTGTTCTAAGAATAAAAGGGGGAAAAGCTAATGGCCACTGTGGGATTCACTTGCAAAAGAGAAGACAGAAGTGAAAGGAGAAATAATGATTTCATACTTGTGCTTATGGAAGTCTAAGAAATTAAACACTGGGAATGTTTAGTTTGTTTAGATTTTTATTCAGTTCCATAATAGTGATGTGGTTGCATGTGAATGTGCACTTGAGGTTGCTAGAGCCGTGGATCATTAGAAAAAAGAAACAGATGTGGGTTGACTCTGTAAATGTTTGGAGATACCAAGTTTCCCATATGTTCCACTTTTCTTTCCTAATAGTGACCTTACACCACAAAATGTTTTTTTATTATTATTATTAAAGAAATAAATTCATTTTTTGTCCACAAACTCTCTGCGTTTCCACCCTGCATTATGTTTCAGCTTTGACTTACATAAATTCTAAGGCTCCTTGTTATAATGATGCTATTTCTCAGGAGGCTTTCCCAATTAATTTTTCGGTCAGAATCTAACCTCAGCTTCTTGCTTCCAGATGATTGGCTCCCCATACCATTCCTGAACCAATAATATGGCATGTAAGTATGCATGAGGCATGCATACTCATTCTGCAGATCTCCCTAGCTTAATGTCAAGGTTCTTAACAATGTATGGTATGTTTTAGACATATGGCCCATTCATTGGAAGCAACTTATCATCACAAAACAATACCTACAAGGACAATATCCATGACCAGGCTAGATTGCTGAAGAAGAAAAATCAAAATTTCAGAACAATAAATACTTCTAGTGATCCTCTCTATGACTGCTAAGCAGTATAGCATCCAAATTCAGGTCCTCGTTGTTTGTACACCTAACACTTCACCAACCTCTTCTGCCCTTTGATTTTTTTTTTTAAATGTCAACTTCCAGCACTGTTTTTAGACCATTCACTTTATGAATGAATTCTCACTTTGTAAGAATATTTGCTTTTTTTGAAAACTATTTTTAAAATTAGATTAATGCTGGGTTTACACTGAAGTAACTGAAACTTGTTGTAGTCTCACATCTGTTAAAAGGGAAGAAACTACTTGGAACAGAACTAAAAGTTGAACCCATACTGATAGAAGTAGTCCCACATGCTTTCTTTTTCCAATCTGAGGCCAACCGTGGTGTTTAATGATAAAGTCATAATAATTAGCAAAACCCCACGCTTTCTCCCTTATTAAGCAATTATTGCTCCCCATTCTCATTGAGTTGGCTCAGATTCACTTTTCTTATGCAATCTTAAATGAGATCCTCATTTTTGCATTTTCCAATTCTATATCAAGAGAGGAAAGTGAATGTTCTTCCCAAGCTCGCTCTACATTGATGCCTTTTGGCAGAAAGTGGCCAATTTTCATGGGGTTCTCCTGAATATTGTGTTTTCTACTGGTGAACTTTCAGATAAATTCTTATAAGTTATTTCTTAGTCCCCTTACTCTCCTGTCATTTAAAAGTTCTCACTAAATATTTAATCTTGGTTGCAAGTGATTATTATTTTCTTTGTCTTGTGGGAGAAAATGCCTGAAGACTGAGAGCTAGTGATATACCATAGAGAACATTAATATGCTGCATTTAAGATTGGAAAATAAATTTGTTATGTCTTTAGAAGGCAAACTTTTGGGGGTCAAGAAGGATGTGTGGCATGTAAAAGACGTATGTGTTGGTAGATCATTGCAAGGAGGCCGTATTTACTTCTATGGCCTGTGTGTCTTCTATTTACTTTCAAATTTTCTCACACAGTCAGGTCACAGTTGGCTTGACAACATCTTTGTCTCCTGGAGAGAATCAAGAAGTTGTACTATCATACCAATATATTATACTTTAGCCTCTTCTATAAGTAAGTTTGTCACAAAGATAATGTAAAGGGTCCACCAGGTCTGGATTTTCTAATGTGTTATTGAGACTCTAAACCATGAGTCATTATAGAAGGTGATATTCAAATAAATAACTTTTCTTTTGTCTCCCAATTTTTATTCCTTTCCTTAAACTTTAAATTTGCAGATCCTCCTTTCATTGGTAATATTTTATACAAAAATTTCCACACATGTTAGGTCTCCCTGTGGACAAAAAGCATTTGAAAATAGTGTGGCTCTAAGTTTGAAAGACTAAAAAATACAGTTAAAAGTGACTGATAATCTGAGCCCTCATTGTTTCTGCTCCTGTAAAGGAAGAATTACTTTTCTGCTGTTGTGAGCCTTTGTGTTACATTATGAAGTTCTGGAGAAAGAAACAAAAAGTCCTACTTGGCTTTACATGTGTTGTCACAGGTTTTCTCATTAACACTGTTCCAGTCATCTTTAATTTTTATCCCCTAACCTTTCTAGGCCTCTTGTAATTTTTGTTCTGATAAAATTCCATTTTTATTTAATGTCTAAACTTTTTCATTAACTTTGCTAGTTAGCTTTGAGATCTCTTTCCAAAATGACTGTGCAGAAATGATGATTCTGGCTCTTTATCATATCATCTCCTTTGTCAAGTGCTACAAGCATGGATCAGTGGCTGCTGTTCTTTTTGACATTATTCCAGGCCCTGTATGTGGCACTTACACCTCATTCTAGTTGCTCTTAATAAAAAAAGATCCTATGAGAGGTACAGAGTCTTCTGCTAAAATACGCGATATCCCCACCGTGCCAATTGTGGAAATTTGCAGGTTCCTATAGGGTTTTGAAGGCTTTTATAGAACTTTACAGATGTTATCTGCCATCCATGGTATGAAATCCCACCATTTAGGCTAAGTGTGTCAGACGACTTTAGCTGACAGTACTGTAGCATAGTTATTCTTCTTCATAGTCAAAGTGGGTGTTTGTGAGAAGAAACATCATCATCCTTTCTCTGCCATTTGAGATGCCATAGAAAATGCTGTCACTAAGGGTCAAAGAGCCATTCACTAAATGGTTAAAGAACAAATATTGCTTGTTTTTTGCTTTTTATACTTCTAGACAACTGAAAAGAGTAAAGGATCTACATATCTCCCCCTAAAACTTTAAATTTGGCTGTTGACAAAGGACTTAGAAAGTGCACCTATTTGATTTCTTTTAAAGAAAAAAAATGCCATTTCTATAAATTATTAATATTATTTCAACGTGAAAGACTGCAGATTAAAGGACAGGGATGCTGCATTCCACAAGCAGTATCTCTCATTATGATAGAATTAACTAATGGGTAGATTGAAGGTCAATAGGTAAATAGACAGACAGATAGGCATTAGTATAATTTATATAAACAACAGAAAATCAAAGAGCTTAACATCACTAGAAAGGATGAATGTTTCTTGGATTGTTCCTTAGCTTTGCAGTAACATCAGCTAAATATTTAAAAGACAAAGGTGAATGGTTCATGATATATTTGGGATGGAGGAGTATTCATTCACTCCAAGCTTTAGACCCTCCTTTTTGGTCAAACATTTCTTTCATGAAGGAATGTTTTCATCTCCATTAAGAGAAAAGTGGGAGGAATTTTATTTCTGCCTTGTGAAAGTAGCTACATACAATTTTACATTTCACCATACTGATTGATCCATTCAATATTAGATCACATTAGGTTTTTTATCAGTCTACAAAAATACTAAACAGTATAGTAAGGTAATAAGTTTCAAAAATGAAATAGATTAATATGGGTTTGTTTCATAACTTCATAACTTTCATAACTTTACCAACTTAGTTGGTAAAATGAGAATGAGTATTTTTAATCCTGTTTGTTTTAATAGTATTGTCATTCCTCTGTCTGCATTGAAAAATAAGTACATCTCTAAAATGTCCTTAAGCTTATACTATAAAAGTCAACCTATTACAAAATTTAAAATATCTCTTGAAAGAATAAAACCTCAAGTAGAATGACATAAATTTACTGTGACCACAACTATAAGCTTATTGATACTAGCCTGAGCAACTCTCATTTTGTAAAAATTTGCCAAATGGTTTCCTCTTTCTTTTAAAAAATAAACATTTTATTTGAAGTTTTAATTTTATTTATTAGTTCATTTTTATAATATGTTATATAAGCTCTATTTCCTAAAAAATTAAACCAAAAATTTGCCTCTGAAAGACATTGTTTCTCATTTCAAACAGACTATGTAGGTAGAGATAACTAAACTTGTAATTTTTAGCGATTTAGGATCAATTCAATAAAAATGATCCATTCAAAAGAAGCAAATATAAACACTCATGAAATTAATTATATCTTAAAGAATTCTGTATTTATATTTTAGAATGTTATATGTGCAAAACATTTACACAGAACGTAAGAGGATTTTTGTCATTGGCAAATAGAATTGAAAGGAACTGTATTTAGACAAATATGAAAATTGACAGTTTGCTAATTGTATACATTGTTTATTGTAACAGCCTAGCTATCAATGGTTATTGTCACTTGTTTGACACCCTGTACTACATGCTGAGGGGAATGTACTTATTTAAGAGAAGCCCCCAGTTTGCTCTTGAAATTTCTTTTAACTAGAAAATTTGCCATGTTATTTTATGAAATAAACAGAAACTGTGAAATACATGCATACCGTATGTCCATTGAGAGTCTATTCAGCTATTTGTAAATGTTATTAATCAGCATTTGAGACAGAATGGAAAATAAAGGGCAGGGATGAATTGTATGACTGTGAACTTTTCCTTTTAGAGTTTTATATCTCAATTTTATCAAAAGTATTCGAGTTACTTTTAGTACAAATAAACATCTAATGCTGTTTTAGACTGTACCTCTTAACATTATATGAGAAGTAATGTTTTATAGTAACGACACACAGTTATGGGACAAGAGCGTGTTGTACCTTTCTTTTAGGAGATACACTATATTCAATATATTTGAAGTGTTCTCAAATAACTCAGAAATATCCTATAAGGAGTAAACCACATACACTTTTCAGTCTTTTGTAACAGTTAATCTTGTACTTCACTGACACAGTTTTTACTAGTCTTCCATATCGTAGATGTGGACCAGAAATGTTTCTTCAAAATATTGATTGACATATATCATGTATTTTAAGACTTCATATTCCATCACTAGTTTCAGAGGGTACATATGCACATTCACCTACAAAGAGCTAGACAGACTGACTGACTGACTGACTGACTGACTGACTGACTGACTGACTGATTGATCAATAGTATGTGACTGTGAGTGGTACTGGAGATTGAACTCAGAGTTTAGGCATTCAGGAGCAAAAGCTTTGCACCACTGAGCTCTCGGGCCAAGCTTTATGGTTTAATTAGATTTACATCGTATCATTGAGTCTCTCACAAACCATGACAATATAAAAATACTTTAATCATTGTACCTGATAATATTGTCATAATCAAAACTGAGGAAGTACTACTAAGATGCTACTCTGGCCTCCATTGACTGAAATGGATTTTGAATATTTCAACTTAAGAAATTCCACTTATAAGGCTTTTGAATTCAAAAGAAAACCAAGAAGAGTTTATAGGACCATTAACTTAGTCTTGAACAAGGATAAAGTGAAGAGGATTTACATCCCTCTAGGGATTACGCTGTGTGACCACAATCTAAAAAGATAAACTTTCCCCTTGCACTGTGACTCTGCTGTAGGGCACAGGCAAACATTAACATTTCTCCTGCCTTCACTGATGCCTTAGGTCCTTATAATTTTCACAACAAAAGGAGCAACACATTCCTTTAGGCAACAAGTCAGTGTATTAATGTAACTTGTCCTCTGTGGTTTGAAAATATGCATTTACTGAGTGTGGCTTTAAAACTGAGTGATTAACAAGAATACGGAAATCAACTGCTACTTTGCAGATCCCTCAACAAGGCAAACTGAAGTTTTTTTTTTTTTTTTTCTAATAACCACAAATGAGCACTTACTAGTGAAACTTATGCCACGGTATGAGTTTTTCCATCTGCTGAGTACATAGGTCATATAGAAACAAAAAAAAAAAAAAAGGGGGGGGGGGCTGGAGAAAGCTTTTGTGGACACAGAGGGTTAAAACAATTTCATGAAGGGTGTAGTTGTCATTTAGGCTTAGCATAAATACAGTTTTTACATTGAGCTTTATGGAAATTCCTTGTACTTGACTGTTTATTTGCCTACGTAAATCACATTTTTAAGTGATTCAGTTCAGGTTTAGGCCGATGTGTGATAAGACTGGAGACGGACTACTCCGTGGCTCTCCTTTAAGCACCCCTGTTCAGCATTGCCCAGGCCACCATGAGAAGCACAGGGTTAGAAGACTGGGAAGAAGTTTGAGCGGCAGCTCTTAGAGTTGGTTACTCTCGAAAATCATGATGAGATAAGGGTATTTGTAAAATGTTGAAGAGAAGACACTTAGTAAGACCCTCAAGTGTACAGGATACATACTTCTTGCATCTTGAGTTCTGGAGAAAGTCGGTGGATGATAAAAATGCTAGAATTGATTTGGAAAGCTTTTGTCATAAAAAGTACTATTTGAATAGATAGATCTATTTAAAGTAATTTGAATATTTCACAATATATATGTCTATGATAAGTGCATAAGCATACAAGTTTCATTTCCTTGTATGTCAGTTACAATTGGAGGTATTTAAAGTGTAGTTTTATTAAATTTAAGCACCCTATTTTCTCTTTTGCTAGTTTTATATGGAAAGATGTTTCCTTTTATTCATTTGAGAGGGCAAAATTGAATGGCCCCTTTTTATTAATTAAATCTATTCATTTTTTTTATATGGCAACCACGTTTTTTTTTTCTCTGCCACCCCAAACCTTGCAATCTACCCCTCCTCTGTTTCACTCATAAAGGGGGAAGGACTCTTATGGGTGTGTCAACAAAGCATGACATATCAAGTTGAGAGTTGAGGCAGGACCAATTTCCCCTTCTTCTACCAAGACAGGGCAAGCCAACACAGTGAATGTGTGAATGTTCGTTCCTTTTCTCCTCTTCTTCTCTTCTTTCTCCTTTTTTCTTTCTTTCTTTTTTCTTCTTTTCCTTTTTTTTTTTTTTTTTTTTTTTTTTTTGAGACCAGTGTTCTCTGTGTAACAGTTCTGACTGTCCTGGAACAAGCTCTGTAGACCAACCAGCCTGGTCTCAAACATACCATGGAGATCCATCTGCCTTTGCCTTGCAAATGCTTAGATTAAAGACAAGTGCCACCACCACTTGTCAAATACTCATTTTCTTAAAGCTTTCATTCAAAAACATTGTTTTACATAAGAACCCAGACTGAAAATTAGATATGAGTAATGTTTCCCAGAGAGGATGACTCAATACTATTATTGTTGCTGTTGTTGCTACTATCATCAGAACCACCCAGTCTTGTGGAATTAACACCTTCAGTATCTGTTATCTTCACTACTAATACTGAAGGCTTCTGAGGTCACAACATACTTCCTTGAGCATTAGAAATAATAAATAAACAAATAAATAATTAACGCCATCATTGTCACGAGCTTTCCATGTGCCCTTGGTAGACTACAGACGGAACCTGTTCATATACATACAAATTTAAGAGTCCCAAAACGCAAAACCTTTTTGCTCTGCAGCCTACTGCCTAAATTCCTCTCTTTCCCACCATTTCTAGCACCCTATTTTCCTGGTTGTCAGTACCTTATTACACTGCACTGGTAAGCTCATCACTGTAATTTGCATCTCACTGGTTCTACACTCAGCTGATAGAGTGCAAAACAGTCCTAAAACTTCAACCATTTCATTTCTCTACCCTCCAATTGTCAACAGCCTTCCTTCCACTAAAGGCACAGAAATATATACTTTCTGTGCTGTAGATAAAAGGTTCTTCGCTCTCTGATCTTGTTCTAATATTCTGACTTTTTATTATTATATCCAACCCCCCCCCCATGACTTTGATAATTTATGTAAGATACTCTCTGTTTTCTTTTTTCCATTTCCCCTCTGTCCTTTCTCTTTTCTCTGTGTATCAGTTTTCAAATCTTCAAAGGCTATTCAAAAATATGCCCTCCCCATCCCCTCCAAAGGTCATCATCATGTATATTATACTCAGAGTCTGCCTTTCCTTCTGTGATTCTCTACTCTTGTATTCATCATTGTTTTTGTTGTCTCATATTTAATTGTGTATGCTTTTTTTCCTCTGTGAGATTGAAAATTATGAGAATTTGAATAAAGAGATGGCTCAGCCCTTAAAGAGCATTTGCTCTTTCAGAGGACCTGTGTTCAATTCCCAGCACTGGAATGGTGGCTTGTGACCATCAGTAATGAATGCCTTTCCAAGGAATTCCATTTCCACTGCTGACATCTGTGGGAGCCAGGCACACATGTAGTGTACATATATACATTGGGCACAACACTCATACATATAAAATAAAGTAAATAAAATTTAAAACAAAACACACAACATTTGAAAGGGACCTGTGAGAACAGGAATCACTGTCCCTGTCTCTCCTCTTCCACATGTTTATACATATATTGAATGCTTCATTACTTTCCCCAAACAAGAGATAACTTTTATCTGCCTAGAAGTATAGGATCCTTTTATTTTCTGACCTTGTTAGAAAATAATAAAAGGTATTAAATCTTGCCACCATTAATTTAATCTTTCCATAATGTTGTTTTAAAAAGTTCCAAATATTTTTAATCCCTCAAGAGCAAATGACATCAAAGTGTGAGGTATCATGCTTCCTTCAAGTAGGAAAATTAAATCATAGCTTTTCTATGGGAACTGCAAAATGGTGAACTATAATGGATTTGTTGAACCCAATATCTCTCCCTCATAGACAGGATAATTTTAAAGCATTCATGATGAAGTACTATATTCTAATATTAAGAAATATCCATTATTACCTGAATAAATAATTGATTTTAAAAATCCAGGGTTGAAGTTATATTACTATCCACTTAAAAATACACACCATATTTTCTCTGTTTTGGACACTGATTACTAAGGTAGATCTCCTTACCCTTCTAATCCAAGGCTTGTGCTATTTTCTCCAATAATACACAGGCGAAACAATGGCAGAGAAGTGCGTTTAATCTAACCACCTGTGCTTCTACCTGCACACTTTATAAATCAGTCCACTAAATATTTTTTGTTTAATTTCTCATGAAACATTGAAGAGCAGTAAACCCAATTATAATTTTTTATTGTGTTTATAAGTTTTTAGTAAAGTTTTTAGGTATCTTTGGTGTTTCAAATGTTATGTATGTTATTACTATAAACTGTTACCATATATTAATTCAAAGTAGCACCAACATTATTATTATGAACTTTTGCCAATTTAATGTGCAAGACAGTTGAAATTTTCAAGCAGAGGGGAGCAACAGATAACTTTCAAATCACTAGGAGCATGTGTTGTGATAATTGCCTAGATGTTCAAGTCCAGGAAGAGTTTTTATAAGCTAGAGAACCAACAATTACAGTCATGTCTGTCTAAACATGTTTTAGTCTCTTTAAGAAATGCCACCAAGTATGTATATATATTTTAACTGATTTGAGTAATTCTCAGAGGAAAACAATCTCTACCTATGAACAATTAATTACTCCTTTCCGCAGGACCTTTATTCCTGCCCAAACTAGGATTTTTGAGCATGTAGTGTCTTACATTTGACAGCATTCAATAAAGTTTTGTTAATTTAATATTGGCAAGGAGAAGTCTTGACGTTACCTGGTTTCCTTAACAACGTAACACTGAAGCCTTTTAAACTATTTTTTTTCCGTACAATGTATTTTGATTCAGCTTCACCTCCCACAGCTCTCCCCATTTTACTGCTTCCACAACAAGCTGAATCAAAATACATTATACGAAAAAAAATTAGTTTAAATATTCTCCCCCCCCACTCAACCCTCTGCCCTTTCTCAATAAAAGAAAGAAACAAAAAGAGAGAGAGCAAGAAATGAACAAACAAAAACCGACCCATAAAAAAACAAAATCAAAAGACCAATAAGACAGAAAATGCCAAAGTAAAGCAAAATGTGATTGAAATGGTGACACCCTTACAGATAGAGAGGATTCAGTTCAGCCGTGACCATAATGGAAAATCTGGGAGAAAAAAGATTATTTTCTAATAGGCATATAATATATAACATACATAAAAACTGCTATGTTTCTTAAAATTTGCATTTTAATCTATTCCAGGTTTTCCTAGCTCAATGTGTATTGTCAGAACTGAGTTTAGACCCAGTGTGCACAGCAAATGTGATACAAGCCCAGACCACTCAATGCATGTATGTTAATGATTTTAATGACAAGCTAATGATGAGCCCTGTGATGGATAGCCGAGGTGGATAAATGTGGAAGCTCTCTGAGCAACACATGTCTATGCTGGCTCCTCTCCTTTGAAATTAGCTTTTCACATGATATAAAATGATCTGAGATGTGGCCTGAGTTGTTGCCTTAGCACTGTGCTATTCAGGGTTTGTTTGTTAATCACTCTTTTGGATAATTATAGTAACAGACTGTGTTATTTATTTTATTTCCTTATTCTTTTAACAAAAGGAAGCTCATCACTACTCGCACCTGAAATGAGTGCTACAAATATTTTTGTTTTGTTTTGTTTTATGACATTTCTGAGATACATGTAAATATTTTACTCTAGACAGAAAGATCAAAACATTGTTTAGGAAAAAGGTGCATATGGGTGTTTAATCATCAATTTCTGTGTCTATAACGTACTTTTCTTTCATGGAAGGAAATAAAGTTTTATATATATATTGTGACTGTATTTACTATCTGTTGATCACTGTGACCCATATATGGAATCACATTATTCACATTTATATATATATGTATGTATGTATGTATGTATGTATGTATGTATGTATGTATAGTAAAAGATAGATTTTGTGTGTGTGTGTGTGTGTCTTGTCTATGACTTAAAAAAAAAATAAAGCATGGATACAATCAGATCAAAGTAGTTTTGTTGACCTGTTAGACTACAAGTCCAGCTTAAATCCCAAATATTCTGCCCCCAGAGTCCACTTTATTCTTAGCTACCTCAACATTGCTGTATGACTAAAGATTAAAAATAAGGTGACTAAACTGTTCAGACTTCCTTACGCGACACTTCTAAATTAATCAAAATATGAAATACATACAAATATGTTGTGCTCAATGACTCCCTTGTAATTAAAACACTTCAAATGATTCCACCTGAGTGGAAGATCTGTGGTGAGACATTGGGTAGCACAAAGCAAGATCTCTTTTACTGAAGTTGTCATGGATATTTCTAAGATGTACAGGAGAATTTTCCCCAGATAAAATCTTAGTTATCCTACACAAGATACATTGAAGCGTGTAGAAAAGGATACAACAAAAGTATAAACGTTTTTTAATTAGAAGTAAATTTAGTATTCCTGAGATGGAAGCATTAAGAGAAAGATAATGATATTCTCTATAAACCTTAAGACACAAAAGGTACCTGCATGACTGTGGTGGTGGTCTGTGTGTGTGTGTGTAAGAAAGAGAGATAGATATTGAGTTACGTGTCTTGTATGTTGACCCACACATGCAAGTGAACAACACATGCACCACTCTGAGGAGATAATGAGGAAATGAAAATTGAGGTGATAGATGGTAACATTAAAGAAAATAATAATGAATATTGTATTTCTCTCATGAAGAATTCTAACAATCTTTAGGTAGAGAAGCTGGAATTTCCAAGCAGTTTCGTTCAAAGACATTTGTCTGAGACATTCAAATCTCTTCTCCAACTTCCTGATGCTTTCTTAGATGTTAGGTTGGTGACAGTCATATCTTGCTATTGAATGGAAATAATTATTGATTTGGATTTGGATTATATTATTAAATTTCAAGATCAAAACCATAGCCATAAGAAAAAATTATTTATATCTTTCTAGCTCTGATAACTTCCTTACCTAATTCTGAATAGAAAAGTCTCCAAGAATATTTGATTCTAGAAAAAAAATTCTTTTAAAATTTGCATAAAGAAAACTCTTATTGATTTGAAAATTTATCCAATCATCTATATTGATTAGGTGATTGCTATATGTAAGTATCCTCATTTATATACTTCACCATCTAGTCAGCAAGATAAGAAGACATTAGTACCACCAAGAAGAGTTGTGTGACTAAGTCAGGTTTAAACAGTATGGCACAGCAGAAATAGAAAGGCTCTAAGAAATACTGTAGAGACTAGCAGCATGTGTGTTGTATTCAACTCTGCCTATATTCAAATGCTTGATTATCCCTGTCTTTTGACCTGAGAAACAGAAACTTCAAATAAAATATCGTCATGTTTGATGCAGTTTATGATTCAGAGAGTCTATGGCTTGGAATGTTGGCATAATCAATTTTTAAAGTGCTTTAGGGGATTCAAGGAGACTATCAGAATCATTTGGATGGGTCAGTTGGTCTATACAGTGTTATTTCTATATACAAAAGTCCTTAAATAGTGGGGATGGTGTTACTAGGTAGGATACTGTATGGAAGGGAATTCCAGGCTGTGTGTGTTGTCAGTGAAGCACAGCTGAGTCATCCTGATCACAATGGCTTGGACAA
>NW_026125444.1:4870000-4882500 GCF_943737965.1 Phodopus roborovskii
CAGCTACCAAGAAGGAGAAGCTGTAATTTTGTTCTCTTTTGTTTTATTTCTTATTTCTTACTTTTCATTTTATCTTCTTTGCCATATAAGGCAGAAGGGCCACAGCCATTTGGTCAGTGAAAAGGGCCCTAGTGACAGAAACCACACACCAACAGTGTTGTGTGGTCCTGATTCTGGTAATTCTTGGTAGCATCCTATAAACTGATTTCCATAGCTAAACATCATACCTAAACATGCAGACTTGATAGTTAAGCCAGGCCTTTATCTCTTTTATTTCTGTACCTTTGTTTTCTAGTAAAATCTCACTTCGGAAAGGTTTATTTGTGAAAGTGTCTGTGTGGGCTTATGTGCACATGAATGTAGATGATGACCTCTGTGCACTCACACACAGCAGATGAAGGTGTTGGCTCCATTGGAGATGGAGTTGCAGGTAATGTCAGAGGTATGAACTCCAGTCGTTATGATTGAGTAGCTTTAAATAACTGAGTGTTTACTCTTAATGAATAGGAATGGGACTGATGGCACAAATTTGAAACATAGACAATAGCCCTGGTGATAGTAGTAACTTTTTTGAACTGTAATTGAGCATGGTAAAGTACAAGAAGCACCGACACTGTGATAGAACAATATGTTCACCCCAGCCCTGGAGAATCTTAAGAAAGCAGACTGATGAAACAGATTCTCACTGAAAGAGCTCTAGTGTTCTGGCTATAATCATGAATACAGGTATGTATGTATGTATATACAGTAGAAAGACAAGATTGCTGTGGATACTCTCTAACCTTTTTCCCCTTCTTTTTTCCTACACAAAAGAATCTACCACTAGACCTGACTGCAAGGGTGAACTTGGAGCCAGAAGGTCCCACTTCAAATCTTTGTTCTTACAAGCAATGTGAATATGAATGTCCTTGTGTCTCTGAACTTCACTTTCCTTATTTGTTAAGCAGAGAAATGGATAACAACCATCTCAAAGGCTTCTTTGAGAGTTAGATAAATTATAGTTTGTAAAGTATCTAAAATAGCACCATCCAAAAAGGGTTTATTTATTCCCGCTCTCTGCCCTTTCTTCTTTACCTCCATAGCCATGGGTTTAGTTGACTTTTATTTCATTTCCTGCCTGAACAGCTCTCCTTGATTCCAAAGACACTTACTTGGCCAGTCACTAATAGGTTAACACTATCAACACATCATTTGTTAGAGGACAAACTCAAAGCACCTCTCTGATCATATTTCTTTCCAAAAACTTCTTTTCTGATCTCTCATCTAAACTACAGGATGCCACACTCACTGCATGTTTTTCTACACATCTGTGTTATTTAGAATATCCAGTTCTCAGTATTCATTGCCTCATCTCCTTAAGTTTGCAAGTACCCTGTTCATGAGCAGGTGGTAATTTCACACTGTGGAAAGTTTGCATATGCATGCAAAAATTGTCTTCTGTGAAAGTTTCTCTGATGGTTTTAGTCCCTGCTTCCTTCTTCCAACCATAGCAGACTCACTACACTATTTTGAATTATGAGTTTATATATCTTCTGAAGATGAAGTTCTTGGGAATAATTTCAATAAATAACACCCCTAAATCTAGGCTTGAAAGTTAGATAAATGATCATTGAATTTGTATCTGAATTCCTTTCCTGTAAGTCAGCTTAATTATACTATTATTACAAGCTCATCCATTATTTCCTTTGGTCAAAATAAACATTTAACTCACATAAAGTAAAATTTCATAGAATCTAGAATTATGTCCTTTCAAAGTTGCCAAGAATAATTCCTAGGAGCCAGCATTGCATAACACAGTAGTTCTATGGACCACATGATTAACATGAGAATTGTGTTTCTCAAGAAAATTTTAATTCCCTCCCTAGATGTGTTGCATTGGAAACTGCCGGGATGGAGTGCCAAAAAATCATGTTCTGCTAAGCCCTCAAAATGATTCTGATATAATTCTTAAGTATGAGGACACACGGAGTAATTAGACCATGAAGCCAGGCCGCCTGGGCTCAATTATCAATGTTACCCATTATTACACATCAGAACATTTCTTAACCTCTCTGTGTCTCTACTACTTCTTGCATAAAACAAGAACTGTTAGAACAAACAAATGAGATAACACATAGAAAGTACTTATCCTAGTGCTTAATCAGTTAATGACAATAAGTAGCACCTCTTAGTATTGCAGAACCGGGATCCTCATGAAATACACTCTCAAAGGGATGCACTTCAGATTTCCCAGTTCTTTAGGTTTCATACCCGAATTCTTTCCTTGTTGTCTTTCTTTCCTTTCCTTTCTTTTGTATTGCTGGGTACTGAACCTGGTATCTTGGGTGCTAGGCAATCACTCTGTCACTGAACTGTACCACAGTATATTTTCATGCTGCTATATACAAATTGCAGATGAAAGTTTAATGGAACAAGAAACAGGGACTCCTACTTCATTGAGGGTCATTTTTCCTCCTATTAACTAGTAAACATGAATGATACCTAATCACATGAAATTTTATAAGTCAACCAAAGGCAGATGTTTGTCCTATTTCATTTAGTTGGCTAATGTCTACAGAAAGCTACTTTTGGTTTAGTGATACATCTTTGTTTTTCTTTTCTCTATTCTATGGTAATATTGTCTTAAAATAATGATTGCTGATTAAAATTAATACCACTTAAAAATGGAAGGCATTTTCCAAAACTTAAAAAAACAAAATTATTTTGAAAAATTGTTTCAAGATAATATCTTTTATGTAGTCTAGGGTAGCTTTGATCTTCTGTGCTCCTGCTTCATTCTTTTGAATGCTTCGAATATGGGTATGTATTAACAGACTCAGCTTAAAAGTAGACCCCCACACACACACACATACACACACACACACAGAGAGAGGGGGGGGAGTAAACTTAATGTTACTAAACATTTGAAATGGACAATGTTGAAATACTAGCTTCTAAATGTTTCTAAAAAATGAAACATTCCGCTATTCTTTTGTCATAGGTTAACCTTTCAATGTCTTCAAATTATTTAGAAACTGTCCATTAGGATTCTTTTCTTCTAACCTTGTTTTTATTGAGCTACACATTTTTCCCCTCACACTTTCGCACCCCCCCCCTCCACTTTCCCTTTCCACCCTCTTCCTTGCCCCCCCCATAATCCCAATGTACTCAGGACATGGTGTGTGTGTGTGTGTGTGTGTGTGTGTGTGTGTGTTTCCCAATTCCTCGGTAGATCCATGACCCATGTATGTCTCTCTTGGGGTCCTCTTTGTTTTATAGGGTTGTGGCCTATAGGCTGGTGATCCTTTGCTTTACATCTAACATCCTTATGAATGAGTACATACCATGTTTGTCTGTCTTTCTTGGTCTGAGTTACCTCACCTAGGCTTTTTTTTTTTTTTTCTTCCTAATTCTGTGCATTTGCTTGCAAATTTAAAGAAATTCATTTTCTTTATTTAACCACTGAGTAGTACTCCATTGTGTAAATGTACCATATTTTCTTTATCCATTCTTCAATTGAGGGGTATCTAGGTTGCTTCCATGTTCTGTTTATTGCAAATAATGGTACTATAATCATAGTTGAGTAAATATCCTTGTGATATGATTGTGCATTCTTTGGGTAAATACCCAAAAGTGATATTGCTTGGTTTTCTGAGAAACCACTATGCTGATTTACAAAGCAACTGTACAAGTTTGCACTTCCACTAACAGTGGAGTAGTGGTCCCCTTAACCACATTCTCTCCAGTATAGGTTGACATCAGTGTTTTTGATCCTAGCCATTCTGACAGGTGTAAGATGGTATCTCAGAGTTTTTTTGATTTGCATTTCTCTGATGGTTAAGGGTGTTGAACATTTCCTTAAGTGTATTTCAGCCATTTGAGATTTCTCTGTTGATAGTTCTCTGTTTAAATCTGTACCCAATTATTAAATTGGATTATTTGGTCTTTTGATGTTTAGCTTCTTGGGTTCTTTGTATATTTTGGAGATCTGTCTTCTGTTAGATGTAAGATAGGTGAAGATCTTTTCCCATTGTGTAGGCTGTCAGTTTGTTTTGTTGACCTGCTCCATCAGGATTCTTAAAGAAATAGTCTTATATCACCAACTTGGCAACGTATATAGATAAACCACTTCTTGAAAGGTGATTACAAGGAATTTTACTACCATTAACACAGAGTAGACACAAATATAAGTTATTTAAAATGTGCAAAGGGCTGACAAGATGGCTTAACAAGAGTTGTAACTTGTCACCTTAAAGTCTGAGTTGAGTTCCCAGAATCAAGTTCTTCAAGATATCCTATGTCTTTCACATACATATGATGGTATGCATGCACTCACACAGATAAGTATAATTAAAAAAAAAACACTTAACAATGTTCTTGTATTAGTCATTTTAAGGCAAGCAACTTTTTCTGGAAATATTTATACAACCTTGTTTATAATTGAAACAATCTAGTATTTGGCAGAAAATACTTTGTCTGGCTCCTACTATATAATTTCTTTGTTAGAAATTATTAAGAAAGAGAATTCTCAGCTTCCTTAGAGATCTTTAACAATTTTATGATAAAAATATTTACTGTGCTATCTTAGGATACTATTATATATAAAATTTGGCATTCAGAGAGTTAATGTAAAATTATAGACTTAATTCTTCAGCAATGGTGTATAAACTACTTTGAATGCATCCTAACGAGGATGGGACTGAACAGGGGAGGGAAACCTTGAAAGTGGTAAATAATCTTGTGATTAATACTGTGAGGAAAGGCTACAGTGAAATTCACCTCTGAATAGCATATTTAATTTTAGGTATCCCAATTTAAAAAGGCAAATTAAGGAAAGTTTCAAAAATTCAAAATAATTAAGGGAAAAGGTGACAGTAATTAATGAAGAAGGCTTGCAGGATCTCACTTGATAGAACATGAAACAGTGCTTAGAGGTACAGATGATAATTTACTGATATTTAAAGACTATGAACAATGAGAAAGATGATGATTTTCTAAAAATATTGGTACAGTGGGAATAATTAGAGATATTAAGAAGAATTTTAAAGGAGGAAATGAAGAGAACCCAAGAAGAAAATTGGGCTATAATATGAATTTATAGTTTAGGTCTATGGCACCGAAACAAGGTGTTTCCGTAGTTGACTAATTCATATGCCTAGTGAATTTTATGCCTATGAATACAGGAGAGGAAGTAAAATTGGCATTTAAAGATGTGTGGTGAGAAAGATCTCACTCCTGGAATCCTAGAATCCCTTGGTTACAAACACTGAGGTCACCATTTCAAAATCTCTGTTACACTGTGTGCATATTCTTCTTGTACATTAATATATCATTGTAAAAGTGGCAGAAAAAGCCTTCTCTGCCTGACTCGAAAATTATTAATACTAGTGGAAAGAATGTTGTGAGTTAAGTCATTGGGGAAACCCACTGGTGTGCCTCCTGACACATAGATCAAACATTACACAAGGTGTTGGGTAGAAGTATTGCACATAGCCTTTAGTAATGCAGAGACAATGTAAACAAGGGTAAGGTGGAATTGAAAGTGAATTCTGAAAGTCTCTGTTCTAATACTGGCTACCCTAAATAGCCAGTAAGGATCCAACCATTTGACTTCAGGCCATTCAAGTTCCTATACACAGAGTAAGGATAAGGAGACCAGTCTTTCCTATTGTGGCAATACATGAACTAGTGAAACAAGGATGATATACAGCAACAGGTTTAAAAATTCATAGCTCTGAGTGAGTAAAATCAGTTTTGTTAATTACCTTCAACTTGAAGAAAAACTACCAAGCAAATAACTTATTTCTTCAAGTTCTTTGAACTGGATCCTTAAAATAGCAAAACAACATAGTTTTGGACAAGATTAATTCACTTACCAGAGGAATTGCATGAGAAAAAATAACTTCATAGCACTGTACTTTGTAATTTCAGCAATAAACTTGTAAATTATGATTGAATATTTATAATGTTAGGATGGTTGTTTTATATTACCTTTACAAAATAATTTATTAGTCCAAAATTCTTTTGGGGGCTGGAGGGATATCTCAGCAGTTAAGAGCATGTGATGATACTATTGTGGAGGACAAGAGTTTGTTGTCCAGCACCCACAGTGATTGGTTCATACTCTAATTCCAGGAGATCCATTGTTCTGTTCTGACCTCCAGGGGCACCTGTTCTCTCTCTCTCTCTCTCTCTCTCTCTCTCTCTCTCTCTCTCTCTCTCTCTCTCTCTCTCTCTTCTGTCTCTCTCTCTCTCTCACACACACACTATGAATAAATAAAAATAGCATAAAACCTTTTAAAAGTTATATTTTATTTTGTATGTGTGTGTCTGCCTGTGCACACATGTGTCTATGTACATATGTATGTGTATCCATTTGCATTTACATGTATACCCTTGCAGACTTGCCATTGCATGTGTGTGGAACCAGAGGCAACTTAGGGAGTCTGATCCCCTATGGGTGTCAAGAATTAAACTCAGATCATCAATCTCAACATCAAGTCTTTTACCCTCAGATATATCTTGCGGTCCCTGCAGTCCCCTTTATTTTTAAGGACAATTAAAAATCAATCGGCTTCAGTGAAGTTAAATATTTGTCTGATCGTCAATACAACTTTGATAGGAAAAATTAAATCACTTATATTGTTTGATCTGTGCCTCTATTTTGAGGTTTGCCAGCAAAGTATTTAAAGAACAATTTATTTGTTATAATCAAGGTATGGTACATCAATAAAATCAATATTTAGCCCACCAAGAAAAATCATTGAACAATTTTATAAGTCTTTATAATACTACCAAATTTATATATAATGATATCTAAGAAAATGAATATACACTACAGATAAAGAGGTATCTAAGCTATTTGAAGCTGGATACCACTTAACAATGGTACATAGTGTGTTAATAAGCAATTTTGGTTAAGTGTAAATGAGTTTTTCTGATAGTAAATTGGTATATGTTCTTTAATGAAGACATCATAGTACAGAGAGTAACCATTAAATTTTTAACTAGTATTATATAGCTTGTATATAAAGAAAAGTTGAATGCTTGCTTTTTAAACTAAGAATGATTTAAAACAAACTCTGTTAACATTGGGTTCAATTTTTGTAATAGGTTAAATATAGTCAACTTTCTGATCAGAATTCTGTATTATCTAGTATGTCAGTCTTTAAGAAATGTACTGAAATACTGTATTAATATTTAATTTGTATTTTTTTACCTTTTGTATACAATATATACAATATACAAAGATAAATTTCTGTAGTGTATTTATTTGGGAGGGTAGAAATTGGCAACAAAATTAGTAGTTTGATGTTCTGTAAAATGGTTCTCTTCTTCCTTCTTTGTATTTTATTTTTTATATTTGTAATGTTACTCATCTAATCATAACTCTTAATAACAAGGCAGGACTTTCTATATTAGTGAGAAAATCATTAAACTTTAGTGGAGTGAGAAGAGTCCAGACATAACATGTGAACTGTGACCTTGAACATACATTTGAGGGGACATTCATTAATTTGAGTGGTTGAAGTAAAGACAACAAAACTCTTAAAAATCTAAGTGCCTTATTAAAATGAGACTGTTCACTCAATGAGTTAGTAATTTAACAAACTATTTGCAGTCATTAAACCAGTGACAATAAGAAGATGAATGCAATGTAGTTCTCTTTTTGTTAGTAGAAAAACAATAGCAAGAGAACAAAGGACATTTCTGCCCATGGAATGAGCATAGATTGTGCAAAATCACAAAGGTAGAAAGACAATGAGTAGGGCTACTACAAATTGATGCCAATAAATACTAAGCACTGTGGTGTGTGGTGGAAGGTAGGAATACAAAGTTGGGATGATAATACAAAGATTATTGAGATGACTATAATGAGGCTATGCTCATTTTTCTTTAGATGAAGAAAAACATATAAAGCTACTAATGGGACTGATTTACAACTTAGCAATGTAATTCTGGGAAATTTGAAATGTTGCATTATAATTGTTAAATATATGATGCATACTGTCTTGTTTTGTTAATAAAGTTTTATTAGAACATAGCTACACACATAGGGGCATAGTCTCTGCCTATGATTTTCTGCTGCAATAGCTGATAATTGGGAAAGGAACTGTGAAGTTGTCAAACATAAATGCTTATTATTGGACCCTTTGCAGAAAAAAAGATGCTGCTAGATGATTTAGAGAATTGATTAGGGGATGTTTGAAATTAAAGATGGAATGTGGCTCTATGGCAGAATGGATAGTGCATTGTATTTCTAGTGAAATTAAAGATGGAAAAGAGAAAAAGGCAATCAGTGGCAATGTGATCCTTTGTTTCTACTATACTTGTAGGTGAGGGAACATAGACTAATACAGAAGTTTGCTAAAGAATTTTCATGATACATGTCAGCTGACTTGGCAGTTGACTAAATACAGTGTAAGGAAAAATCTCGACTGACTTCCACACTGTTGGCTCATGTTTATATTATGCTATGGCAAAAAATGGTGGGAAATGACAATTGCTTTTACTTGGTCTCCTGAGAGCACAGACTGGAAAGAGCCCATTAGGTTTGGATGTTAGACAGGCTTCGGACATCAGGTAGCTACTATTTATGAATGGGAAGTAGGAGTGTGTTAAGAGGAATGAGAAATGAACATTATAATCTAGCAACAGGAAAAGCAGGTATGGAGGAATACAGGAAGTGAAAGTTCAGACCACAGTGGCTCTCTGAATAACCATGTTGTATCCGATTTTATTATTAGTTTTACAGACAATGACTTGATATTAAACATGCAGTCAGGACATAGCCTAGTTTATGCTTAGAATTGAATTAAAATACAGTATTTCGTATCTCTGGGCTGCTACTGAAAATTGAAAAGACATCATTAATATAAAATGATTAACAATTGTGCTTAAAAGGAAATAAAGTATTTTTAGTCATGTTACCACTGGATGTTCTATGGAAAGTAATTATGTTTTTCAAAACTCCTTTGAGTTTTTAAATCATTTAGTTATCCCTCTGTGTTACTTCATAAATCTAAAAGCACAACAAAGGATATTGCACCATGTAGTTCATTTTGTATTTTTCAGACACATACATACATACATTATAAATAACTGTGGGATTATATGAGCCATTATATGTTATATGCATAAAATACATAATTTCAAATTAACTCATTAAAAACTACTTGTACTAACTCTTTTAGCAATGACTTTGAGACTGTGTTGTCAGACAAGTTACCTTGACAAACCCAGGTAAAAAGGCATATAAAGAATAGGATATTGAATTTTTTTTGTAAGACAAGCTTTTCTATAGTTCATTTTCTGTTTTATGGATTCTTGCATTAAATGAGAACTCTCAGCCGGTAGCTCATGCATTTGCCTGTTTCTGGTGTTAATTATCTTTTGTTTGCCCTTGATAATCCTGAGGTTGGTATGCAGATGATATGAAGGCTGCAGAATCATCTCAGAGTGTAAAAAACAATGGCATTGTCAATTCTGCATCACAACACTTTATAAATTATGAATGTTATCCACATTAAGGAGAGTGGTAGACTTTTAAAATTACTTCCATGAATAGATTAAATTACAAGTATTATTACATTTCATTTTATTAAGTGCATCTTAGTCGTTATTATAGCAAATGAACATGTTCTCTCAATTACATAATAACATTAGAACTAAAAATTATGCATCAACACTCTGAGATGCATAATGGTGCATTGTATATTAATCACTCTAAACAATATTTTTGAGTTTATATAAAGGCAATTATTGCCTATTGAACAATAACATTACTTTATTGGTTTATTAAAATTCAGTTTGAGAATTACCTCCTTTAAAGAAGCTCTAGGTATTTTCAATTATTTTTAGAAGTATATAAGTAGTCCAGTTTTCTTATTTATGTTGATGTCTCTCTTACTATAAGATTATATGCATGAAGCAGAAAGTCTATCAAATATGATACCTAAAATTATCCTTTCAGACTTCCAAGTAAATATTCTAAAATTTACTTACCTAATTGGACAATTATATTTCAATATGATAATATAGCATGTGGTATACATTTATGATACTGTTAAAAGAATTGGAGAAAATTGTTAGAATTTATAAATATGATTAC
The DNA here is from genome assembly GCF_943737965.1 of Phodopus roborovskii. Classification (NCBI taxonomy): domain Eukaryota; kingdom Metazoa; phylum Chordata; class Mammalia; order Rodentia; family Cricetidae; genus Phodopus; species Phodopus roborovskii. Next base: position 4,880,091 of record NW_026125444.1, read on the forward strand.
AACTTGCTTAGTTCTCTAGGCTTAATTTCAAAGTACTTCTGTTTACATGAATTTTAGATAGCAATTTCCAATAGAAACATTGTATGTTATGTTCAGTGGACTAAATTCAAATTTAACTCTTTATTTTGTCTTAATGAATGGCTTGATTGATGCTTTAAAAAGTTATTATTGCTTATTCAATGTGAATTACATTTCAATGCTTGAAATAAGATTTTCCTTATGTCACAAGGATTTTATTATTAGAATATTATTCATATAAGTAAAGCTTTTAAATTTTTTATAAAAAATTGTATATATTTTTATGGTTGTACAAATACTGCTTATGTCTTTACTTCTTGTATGATATACTATTAATTTAGAAGAGAATGTAAATTTTATAATTTCTAGCATGAGTGCTGTTCATAATACATGGTAACAATAATTTAATTGATCTGAACTTATGAATCTAAACTTTAAATATAGCAAAAAAGTGGGTTTTATATTGGGAATTATTTCACTCAACAAACATAACAAAACAGGAAAGAAAAAACAATTGTTAAGTGCTTCTCAACAATAAAATTATTCTATTGGCTTATAAGCCAAGTGTAAGATTTACAAAGAAACAATTTACAACTATGAGTTACTTAAGCTCTGTTAACATGTTGGCAGATTGCCTCAAGTCCTTCTTCACAGTGAGCTTCTTTATTCATCCACTTTTTATATATTTGCCAGTGAAAGGAAGGAATGGGCAATAGCTTAAATCAAGAAATATTGTGAGAGCACACCGACAAAATCAATAGCTGTTCTATTTCTTTTGAAAGAAAGTCAACCTGACTCATCCTGCCATGTACTTAAGTTAATATTAAATACCACCTCAGGTATTTTTGGAAACTCTCTACATTTATTAGCCAAGGTCCTCAATTGCATATGGTGGAGACAGAAAGTTGTTTTCTAATCTGATTCCTAACCTTTGTGTCCTGGCTGGAGAGGGGTTTTCAGCTAGAAAAGAATTCACAGACTTTAAAAAGTTCTCTAGATGAATCAAACACTGCTTAGTTTTCAGACTTTTTAATTCTATTTTTAGAAGATGGACTTGAGTTTTCATTCCTCTTTAACACTGACTTCTTTTATACAGACTTGATTTCTCTTAAAGAATTGAAAAAAAAAAAAAAACCAAAAACAAAAATAACATGGGGCTCCTAGTTACAAAGTCACACATAATAGGGAAACTTTCAAATAATGGGGAAAAAAAGTATTTGATTCAGTGTCCTTTAAACAATCTCCTTCTGCCACTGTGTCTGTCTGTCTGTCTCTGTCTCCTGTGTGTGTGTGTGTGTGTGTGTGCCTTCTCATGTGTCTTGAATATCAGTGATTATGATAGCAAGTAAGTAGCATGTAAAAGCTCATACATCAGTCTGCAATCTGTATTCTCGACTTCATTGGGAAATTTCTGCAAGGAAATGAGAACTAGGTATAATTCACTAAAATTCCACTCAATGCCTCTGGATCAATAGAGATAAATCTAGTTTTGTTGTTAAATCGATTTTCTCTCTATGGGGATGTATTGTCCTGTTTGTCTTAAGAATAACTGTTTCTGTAAAGATTGTTATGGTGATTAGGAAAGAGTAATCAAGAGGAGACATCACAGCTCCTTAGTGTTGTCTGCATTTCTGGCTAATGTGTTAGCAAAAGCAATAATGATTTGTATCATTTTTGACAATTATGTTTCCCTGGAAGAAATTCAATGCAGCTTAGCTCCTTTCACCAGTAAGCAATCTGTTTGTTTTGCTTTATAAAACAAAATTCCCATAATTATTTACTAATACATACCATCTCTTCTAGTTTTATCATTTTACTTGACTCTTATCATAAATCACTTTATGTATATATGTATATAGTTATACATCTATATTTCTGTATGTAGATATAAAAATACACAAAAGTGTTTAAACTGTGACTGAGTCAAAAAAAAAAAAACAAGCTCAAATGGCTGTTTAACATGTTTAACATTGGCTGTTGAGTTATTTCTTGCACTAGATATAAGTACAGTGTATGGGAATGTATGTGTGTTCTATCTCATTTCTAATTTCTAATTTCTAATGTCTAAGTGGACATTTTAAAAAGTAATTGCTTAAATATAGAACAACACTGTAAGGATTGAGTTAGAAAAAAAAAAGAACAATGAAACTGAAAATTAATGGATATAATTGAAACAAAAATACCAATAATATCAGAGTGGGCAATTTTAACAAAACAGCCAAAAAAAGATAATGTTGTAAAACTCAAACAGCAATAAGTGCAAAATAGAATTTATTGAATTCACATATTCTCTTTAGTTTATAATTGATTAAATCTTTCAAAATGAACAATTGCTATTTTATTGATTTAATAAATGATCTTAATTTAGGAAACTGATTTCATGAAATAAATT